>NW_027102418.1:300000-581289 GCF_035609145.1 Eleutherodactylus coqui
TAAAATTGGCAATACTTTAAGGTGACTGGCCTATGAAGAGGATGACCATGGAAGTGGACAGTCCTTAAAGATGCATTATTGTGTGTGGGTGGCCTTCTAAGAGACAACCCTGGGAATGGACAGACCTTTGGAAATGTCAATGTGGCTTATGAAGTGGAAAGCCACTTGAACATGTGACATGTTTTGCGGACTGGCCCTTTAAGAGGCAGACCCTAGAAGTGGACAAACCCTTGAAGAGGTGACAAATTTAGGGAATTATGTCCTTTAAGAGGTTGACCAGGGTTGTGTACAAACCCTCGAATCAACAGTATTTTAAGTGTACTGGCCCTTTAAGAGGTGGACCTGGGAAGCTTACAGACCTTTAAAATTGGCAATACTTTAAGGTGACTGGCCTATGAAGAGGATGACCATGGAAGTGGACAGTCCTTAAAGATGCATTATTGTGTGTGGGTGGCCTTCTAAGAGACAACCCTGGGAATGGACAGACCTTTGGAAATGTCAATGTGGCTTATGAAGTGGAAATCCACTTGAACATGTAACATGTTTTGATGACTGGCCCTTTAAGAGGCAGACCCTAGATATGGACAAACCCTTGAAGAGGTGACAAATTTAGGGAATTATGTCCTTTAAGAGGTTGACCAGGGTTGTGTACAAACCCTCAAAACAACAGCATTTTAAGTGTACTGGCCCTTTAAGAGGTGGACCTGGGAAGCTTACGGACCTTTAAAATTGGCAATACTTTAAGGTGACTGGCCTATGAAGAGGATGACCATGGAAGTGGACAGTCCTTAAAGATGCATTATTGTGTGTGGGTGGCCTTCTAAGAGACAACCCTGGGAATGGACAGACCTTTGGAAATGTCAATGTGGCTTATGAAGTGGAAAGCCACTTGAACATGTGACATGTTTTGCGGACTGGCCCTTTAAGAGGCAGACCCTAGAAGTGGACAAACCCTTGAAGAGGTGACAAATTTAGAGAATTATGTCCTTTAAGAGGTTGACCAGGGTTGTGTACAAACCCTCGAAACAACAGCATTTTAAGTGTACTGGCCCTTTAAGAGGTGGACCTGGGAAGCTTACGGACCTTTAAAATTGGCAATACTTTAAGGTGACTGGCCTATGAAGAGGATGACCATGGAAGTGGACAGTCCTTAAAGATGCATTATTGTGTGTGGGTGGCCTTCTAAGAGACAACCCTGGGAATGGACAGACCTTTGGAAATGTCAATGTGGCTTATGAAGTGGAAATCCACTTGAACATGTGACATGTTTTGATGACTGGCCCTTTAAGAGGCAGACCCTAGATATGGACAAACCCTCGAAGAGGTGACAAATTTAGGGAATTATGTCCTTTAAGAGGTTGACCAGGGTTGTGTACAAACCCTTGAAACAACAGTATTTTAAGTGTACTGGCCCTTTAAGAGGTGGACCTGGGAAGCTTACAGACCTTTAAAATTGGCAATACTTTAAGGTGACTGGCCTATGAAGAGGATGACCATGGAAGTGGACAGTCCTTAAAGATGCATTATTGTGTGTGGGTGGCCTTCTAAGAGACAACCCTGGGAATGGACAGACCTTTGGAAATGTCAATGTGGCTTATGAAGTGGAAAGCCACTTGAACATGTGACATGTTTTGCGGACTGGTCCTTTAAGAGGCAGACCCTAGAAGTGGACAAACCCTTGAAGAGGTGACAAATTTAGAGAATTATGTCCTTTAAGAGGTTGACCAGGGTTGTGTACAAACCCTCGAAACAACAGCATTTTAAGTGTACTGGCCCTTTAAGAGGTGGACCTGGGAAGCTTACGGACCTTTAAAATTGGCAATACTTTAAGGTGACTGGCCTATGAAGAGGATGACCATGGAAGTGGACAGTCCTTAAAGATGCATTATTGTGTGTGGGTGGCCTTCTAAGAGACAACCCTGGGAATGGACAGACCTTTGGAAATGTCAATGTGGCTTATGAAGTGGAAATCCACTTGAACATGTGACATGTTTTGATGACTGGCCCTTTAAGAGGCAGACCCTAGAAATGGACAAACCCTTGAAGAGGTGACAAATTTAGGGAATTATGTCCTTTAAGAGGTTGACCAGGGTTGTGTACAAACCCTTGAAACAACAGTATTTTAAGTGTACTGGCCCTTTAAGAGGTGGACCTGGGAAGCTTACGGACCTTTAAAATTGGCAATACTTTAAGGTGACTGGCCTATGAAGAGGATGACCATGGAAGTGGACAGTCCTTAAAGATGCATTATTGTGTGTGGGTGGCCTTCTAAGAGACAACCCTGGGAATGGACAGACCTTTGGAAATGTCACTGTGGCTTATGAAGTGGAAAGCCACTTGAACATGTGACATGTTTTGCGGACTGGCCCTTTAAGAGGCAGACCCTAGAAGTGGACAAACCCTTGAAGAGGTGACAAATTTAGGGAATTATGTCCTTTAAGAGGTTGACCAGGGTTGTGTACAAACCCTCGAAACAACAGTATTTTAAGTGTACTGGCCCTTTAAGAGGTGGACCTGGGATGCTTACGGACCTTTAAAATTGGCAATACTTTAAGGTGACTGGCCTATGAAGAGGATGACCATGGAAGTGGACAGTCCTTAAAGATGCATTATTGTGTGTGGGTGGCCTTCTAAGAGACAACCCTGGGAAAGGACAGACCTTTGGAAATGTCAATGTGGCTTATGAAGTGGAAATCCACTTGAACATGTGACATGTTTTGATGACTGGCCCTTTAAGAGGCAGACCCTAGATATGGACAAACCCTTGAAGAGGTGACAAATTTAGGGAATTATGTCCTTTAAGAGGTTGACCAGGGTTGTGTACAAACCCTTGAAACAACAGTATTTTAAGTGTACTGGCCCTTTAAGAGGTGGACCTGGGAAGCTTACGGACCTTTAAAATTGGCAATACTTTAAGGTGACTGGCCTATGAAGAGGATGACCATGGAAGTGGACAGTCCTTAAAGATGCATTATTGTGTGTGGGTGGCCTTCTAAGAGACAACCCTGGGAATGGACAGACCTTTGGAAATGTCAATGTGGCTTATGAAGTGGAAATCCACTTGAACATGTGACATGTTTTGATGACTGGCCCTTTAAGAGGCAGACCCTAGATATGGACAAACCCTTGAAGAGGTGACAAATTTAGGGAATTATGTCCTTTAAGAGGTTGACCAGGGTTGTGTACAAACCCTCAAAACAACAGCATTTTAAGTGTACTGGCCCTTTAAGAGGTGGACCTGGGAAGCTTACGGACCTTTAAAATTGGCAATACTTTAAGGTGACTGGCCTATGAAGAGGATGACCATGGAAGTGGACAGTCCTTAAAGATGCATTATTGTGTGTGGGTGGCCTTCTAAGAGACAACCCTGGGAATGGACAGACCTTTGGAAATGTCAATGTGGCTTATGAAGTGGAAATCCACTTGAACATGTGACATGTTTTGCGGACTGGCCTTTTAAGAGGCAGACCCTAGAAGTGGACAAACCCTTGAAGAGGTGACAAATTTAGGGAATTATGTCCTTTAAGAGGTTGACCAGGGTTGTGTACAAACCCTCAAAACAACAGCATTTTAAGTGTACTGGCCCTTTAAGAGGTGGACCTGGGAAGCTTACGGACCTTTAAAATTGGCAATACTTTAAGGTGACTGGCCTATGAAGAGGATGACCATGGAAGTGGACAGTCCTTAAAGATGCATTATTGTGTGTGGGTGGCCTTCTAAGAGACAACCCTGGGAATGGACAGACCTTTGGAAATGTCAATGTGGCTTATGAAGTGGAAAGCCACTTGAACATGTGACATGTTTTGCGGACTGGCCCTTTAAGAGGCAGACCCTAGAAGTGGACAAACCCTTGAAGAGGTGACAAATTTAGGGAATTATGTCCTTTAAGAGGTTGACCAGGGTTGTGTACAAACCCTCGAATCAACAGTATTTTAAGTGTACTGGCCCTTTAAGAGGTGGACCTGGGAAGCTTACAGACCTTTAAAATTGGCAATACTTTAAGGTGACTGGCCTATGAAGAGGATGACCATGGAAGTGGACAGTCCTTAAAGATGCATTATTGTGTGTGGGTGGCCTTCTAAGAGACAACCCTGGGAATGGACAGACCTTTGGAAATGTCAATGTGGCTTATGAAGTGGAAATCCACTTGAACATGTAACATGTTTTGATGACTGGCCCTTTAAGAGGCAGACCCTAGATATGGACAAACCCTTGAAGAGGTGACAAATTTAGGGAATTATGTCCTTTAAGAGGTTGACCAGGGTTGTGTACAAACCCTCAAAACAACAGCATTTTAAGTGTACTGGCCCTTTAAGAGGTGGACCTGGGAAGCTTACGGACCTTTAAAATTGGCAATACTTTAAGGTGACTGGCCTATGAAGAGGATGACCATGGAAGTGGACAGTCCTTAAAGATGCATTATTGTGTGTGGGTGGCCTTCTAAGAGACAACCCTGGGAATGGACAGACCTTTGGAAATGTCAATGTGGCTTATGAAGTGGAAAGCCACTTGAACATGTGACATGTTTTGCGGACTGGCCCTTTAAGAGGCAGACCCTAGAAGTGGACAAACCCTTGAAGAGGTGACAAATTTAGAGAATTATGTCCTTTAAGAGGTTGACCAGGGTTGTGTACAAACCCTCGAAACAACAGCATTTTAAGTGTACTGGCCCTTTAAGAGGTGGACCTGGGAAGCTTACGGACCTTTAAAATTGGCAATACTTTAAGGTGACTGGCCTATGAAGAGGATGACCATGGAAGTGGACAGTCCTTAAAGATGCATTATTGTGTGTGGGTGGCCTTCTAAGAGACAACCCTGGGAATGGACAGACCTTTGGAAATGTCAATGTGGCTTATGAAGTGGAAATCCACTTGAACATGTGACATGTTTTGATGACTGGCCCTTTAAGAGGCAGACCCTAGATATGGACAAACCCTCGAAGAGGTGACAAATTTAGGGAATTATGTCCTTTAAGAGGTTGACCAGGGTTGTGTACAAACCCTTGAAACAACAGTATTTTAAGTGTACTGGCCCTTTAAGAGGTGGACCTGGGAAGCTTACAGACCTTTAAAATTGGCAATACTTTAAGGTGACTGGCCTATGAAGAGGATGACCATGGAAGTGGACAGTCCTTAAAGATGCATTATTGTGTGTGGGTGGCCTTCTAAGAGACAACCCTGGGAATGGACAGACCTTTGGAAATGTCAATGTGGCTTATGAAGTGGAAAGCCACTTGAACATGTGACATGTTTTGCGGACTGGCCCTTTAAGAGGCAGACCCTAGAAGTGGACAAACCCTTGAAGAGGTGACAAATTTAGAGAATTATGTCCTTTAAGAGGTTGACCAGGGTTGTGTACAAACCCTCGAAACAACAGCATTTTAAGTGTACTGGCCCTTTAAGAGGTGGACCTGGGAAGCTTACGGACCTTTAAAATTGGCAATACTTTAAGGTGACTGGCCTATGAAGAGGATGACCATGGAAGTGGACAGTCCTTAAAGATGCATTATTGTGTGTGGGTGGCCTTCTAAGAGACAACCCTGGGAATGGACAGACCTTTGGAAATGTCAATGTGGCTTATGAAGTGGAAATCCACTTGAACATGTGACATGTTTTGATGACTGGCCCTTTAAGAGGCAGACCCTAGAAATGGACAAACCCTTGAAGAGGTGACAAATTTAGGGAATTATGTCCTTTAAGAGGTTGACCAGGGTTGTGTACAAACCCTTGAAACAACAGTATTTTAAGTGTACTGGCCCTTTAAGAGGTGGACCTGGGAAGCTTACGGACCTTTAAAATTGGCAATACTTTAAGGTGACTGGCCTATGAAGAGGATGACCATGGAAGTGGACAGTCCTTAAAGATGCATTATTGTGTGTGGGTGGCCTTCTAAGAGACAACCCTGGGAATGGACAGACCTTTGGAAATGTCACTGTGGCTTATGAAGTGGAAAGCCACTTGAACATGTGACATGTTTTGCGGACTGGCCCTTTAAGAGGCAGACCCTAGAAGTGGACAAACCCTTGAAGAGGTGACAAATTTAGGGAATTATGTCCTTTAAGAGGTTGACCAGGGTTGTGTACAAACCCTCGAAACAACAGTATTTTAAGTGTACTGGCCCTTTAAGAGGTGGACCTGGGATGCTTACGGACCTTTAAAATTGGCAATACTTTAAGGTGACTGGCCTATGAAGAGGATGACCATGGAAGTGGACAGTCCTTAAAGATGCATTATTGTGTGTGGGTGGCCTTCTAAGAGACAACCCTGGGAAAGGACAGACCTTTGGAAATGTCAATGTGGCTTATGAAGTGGAAATCCACTTGAACATGTGACATGTTTTGATGACTGGCCCTTTAAGAGGCAGACCCTAGATATGGACAAACCCTTGAAGAGGTGACAAATTTAGGGAATTATGTCCTTTAAGAGGTTGACCAGGGTTGTGTACAAACCCTTGAAACAACAGTATTTTAAGTGTACTGGCCCTTTAAGAGGTGGACCTGGGAAGCTTACGGACCTTTAAAATTGGCAATACTTTAAGGTGACTGGCCTATGAAGAGGATGACCATGGAAGTGGACAGTCCTTAAAGATGCATTATTGTGTGTGGGTGGCCTTCTAAGAGACAACCCTGGGAATGGACAGACCTTTGGAAATGTCAATGTGGCTTATGAAGTGGAAAGCCACTTGAACATGTGACATGTTTTGCGGACTGGCCCTTTAAGAGGCAGACCCTAGAAGTGGACAAACCCTTGAAGAGGTGACAAATTTAGGGAATTATGTCCTTTAAGAGGTTGACCAGGGTTGTGTACAAACCCTCGAAACAACAGTATTTTAAGTGTACTGGCCCTTTAAGAGGTGGACCTGGGAAGCTTACGGACCTTTAAAATTGGCAATACTTTAAGGTGACTGGCCTATGAAGAGGATGACCATGGAAGTGGACAGTCCTTAAAGATGCATTATTGTGTGTGGGTGGCCTTCTAAGAGACAACCCTGGGAATGGACAGACCTTTGGAAATGTCAATGTGGCTTATGAAGTGGAAATCCACTTGAACATGTGACATGTTTTGATGACTGGCCCTTTAAGAGGCAGACCCTAGATATGGACAAACCCTTGAAGAGGTGACAAATTTAGGGAATTATGTCCTTTAAGAGGTTGACCAGGGTTGTGTACAAACCCTCGAAACAACAGCATTTTAAGTGTACTGGTGTACTGGCCCTTTAAGAGGTGGACCTGGGAAGCTTACGGACCTTTAAAATTGGCAATACTTTAAGGTGACTGGCCTATGAAGAGGATGACCATGGAAGTGGACAGTCCTTAAAGATGCATTATTGTGTGTGGGTGGCCTTCTAAGAGACAACCCTGGGAATGGACAGACCTTTGGAAATGTCAATGTGGCTTATGAAGTGGAAATCCACTTGAACATGTGACATGTTTTGATGACTGGCCCTTTAAGAGGCAGACCCTAGAAGTGGACAAACCCTTGAAGAGGTGACAAATTTAGGGAATTATGTCCTTTAAGAGGTTGACCAGGGTTGTGTACAAACCCTCGAAACAACAGCATTTTAAGTGTACTGGCCCTTTAAGAGGTGGACCTGGGAAGCTTACGGACCTTTAAAATTCGCAATACTTTAAGGTGACTGGCCTATGAAGAGGATGACCATGGAAGTGGACAGTCCTTAAAGATGCATTATTGTGTGTGGGTGGCCTTCTAAGAGACAACCCTGGGAATGGACAGACCTTTGGAAATGTCAATGTGGCTTATGAAGTGGAAAGCCACTTGAACATGTGACATGTTTTGCGGACTGGCCCTTTAAGAGGCAGACCCTAGAAGTGGACAAACCCTTGAAGAGGTGACAAATTTAGGGAATTATGTCCTTTAAGAGGTTGACCAGGGTTGTGTACAAACCCTCGAAACAACAGCATTTTAAGTGTACTGGCCCTTTAAGAGGTGGACCTGGGAAGCTTACGGACCTTTAAAATTGGCAATACTTTAAGGTGACTGGCCTATGAAGAGGATGACCATGGAAGTGGACAGTCCTTAAAGATGCATTATTGTGTGTGGGTGGCCTTCTAAGAGACAACCCTGGGAATGGACAGACCTTTGGAAATGTCAATGTGGCTTATGAAGTGGAAATCCACTTGAACATGTGACATGTTTTGATGACTGGCCCTTTAAGAGGCAGACCCTAGAAGTGGACAAACCCTTGAAGAGGTGACAAATTTAGGGAATTATGTCATTTAAGAGGTTGACCAGGGTTGTGTACAAACCCTTGAAACAACAGCATTTTAAGTGTACTGGCCCTTTAAGAGGTGGACCTGGGAAGCTTACAGACCTTTAAAATTGGCAATACTTTAAGGTGACTGGCCTATGAAGAGGATGACCATGGAAGTGGACAGTCCTTAAAGATGCATTATTGTGTGTGGGTGGCCTTCTAAGAGACAACCCAGGGAATGGACAGACCTTTGGAAATGTCAATGTGGCTTATGAAGTGGAAAGCCACTTGAACATGTGACATGTTTTGCGGACTGGCCCTTTAAGAGGCAGACCCTAGAAGTGGACAAACCCTTGAAGAGGTGACAAATTTAGGGAATTATGTCCTTTAAGAGGTTGACCAGGGTTGTGTACAAACCCTCGAAACAACAGTATTTTAAGTGTACTGGCCCTTTAAGAGGTGGACCTGGGAAGCTTACGGACCTTTAAAATTGGCAATACTTTAAGGTGACTGGCCTATGAAGAGGATGACCATGGAAGTGGACAGTCCTTAAAGATGCATTATTGTGTGTGGGTGGCCTTCTAAGAGACAACCCTGGGAATGGACAGACCTTTGGAAATGTCAATGTGGCTTATGAAGTGGAAATCCACTTGAACATGTGACATGTTTTGATGACTGGCCCTTTAAGAGGCAGACCCTAGATATGGACAAACCCTTGAAGAGGTGACAAATTTAAGGAATTATGTCCTTTAAGAGGTTGACCAGGGTTGTGTACAAACCCTCAAAACAACAGCATTTTAAGTGTACTGGCCCTTTAAGAGGTGGACCTGGGAAGCTTACGGACCATTAAAATTGGCAATACTTTAAGGTGACTGGCCTATGAAGAGGATGACCATGGAAGTGGACAGTCCTTAAAGATGCATTATTGTGTGTGGGTGGCCTTCTAAGAGACAACCCTGGGAATGGACAGACCTTTGGAAATGTCAATGTGGCTTATGAAGTGGAAAGCCACTTGAACATGTGACATGTTTTGCGGACTGGCCCTTTAAGAGGCAGACCCTAGAAGTGGACAAACCCTTGAAGAGGTGACAAATTTAGGGAATTATGTCCTTTAAGAGGTTGACCAGGGTTGTGTACAAACCCTCGAAACAACAGTATTTTAAGTGTACTGGCCCTTTAAGAGGTGGACCTGGGAAGCTTACAGACTTTTAAAATTGGCAATACTTTAAGGTGACTGGCCTATGAAGAGGATGACCATGGAAGTGGACAGTCCTTAAAGATGCATTATTGTGTGTGGGTGGCCTTCTAAGAGACAACCCTGGGAATGGACAGACCTTTGGAAATGTCAATGTGGCTTATGAAGTGGAAATCCACTTGAACATGTGACATGTTTTGATGACTGGCCCTTTAAGAGGCAGACCCTAGATATGGACAAACCCTTGAAGAGGTGACAAATTTAGGGAATTATGTCCTTTAAGAGGTTGACCAGGGTTGTGTACAAACCCTTGAAACAACAGTATTTTAAGTGTACTGGCCCTTTAAGAGGTGGACCTGGGAAGCTTACAGACCTTTAAAATTGGCAATACTTTAAGGTGACTGGCCTATGAAGAGGATGACCATGGAAGTGGACAGTCCTTAAAGATGCATTATTGTGTGTGGGTGGCCTTCTAAGAGACAACCCTGGGAATGGACAGACCTTTGGAAATGTCACTGTGGCTTATGAAGTGGAAAGCCACTTGAACATGTGACATGTTTTGCGGACTGGCCCTTTAAGAGGCAGACCCTAGAAGTGGACAAACCCTTGAAGAGGTGACAAATTTAGGGAATTATGTCCTTTAAGAGGTTGACCAGGGTTGTGTACAAACCCTCGAAACAACAGTATTTTAAGTGTACTGGCCCTTTAAGAGGTGGACCTGGGATGCTTACGGACCTTTAAAATTGGCAATACTTTAAGGTGACTGGCCTATGAAGAGGATGACCATGGAAGTGGACAGTCCTTAAAGATGCATTATTGTGTGTGGGTGGCCTTCTAAGAGACAACCCTGGGAAAGGACAGACCTTTGGAAATGTCAATGTGGCTTATGAAGTGGAAATCCACTTGAACATGTGACATGTTTTGATGACTGGCCCTTTAAGAGGCAGACCCTAGATATGGACAAACCCTTGAAGAGGTGACAAATTTAGGGAATTATGTCCTTTAAGAGGTTGACCAGGGTTGTGTACAAACCCTTGAAACAACAGTATTTTAAGTGTACTGGCCCTTTAAGAGGTGGACCTGGGAAGCTTACGGACCTTTAAAATTGGCAATACTTTAAGGTGACTGGCCTATGAAGAGGATGACCATGGAAGTGGACAGTCCTTAAAGATGCATTATTGTGTGTGGGTGGCCTTCTAAGAGACAACCCTGGGAATGGACAGACCTTTGGAAATGTCACTGTGGCTTATGAGGTGGAAAGCCACTTGAACATGTGACATGTTTTGCGGACTGGCCCTTTAAGAGGCAGACCCTAGAAGTGGACAAACCCTTGAAGAGGTGACAAATTTAGGGAATTATGTCCTTTAAGAGGTTGACCAGGGTTGTGTACAAACCCTCGAAACAACAGTATTTTAAGTGTACTGGCCCTTTAAGAGGTGGACCTGGGAAGCTTACGGACCTTTAAAATTGGCAATACTTTAAGGTGACTGGCCTATGAAGAGGATGACCATGGAAGTGGACAGTCCTTAAAGATGCATTATTGTGTGTGGGTGGCCTTCTAAGAGACAACCCTGGGAATGGACAGACCTTTGGAAATGTCAATGTGGCTTATGAAGTGGAAATCCACTTGAACATGTGACATGTTTTGATGACTGGCCCTTTAAGAGGCAGACCCTAGATATGGACAAACCCTTGAAGAGGTGACAAATTTAGGGGATTATGTCCTTTAAGAGGTTGACCAGGGTTGTGTACAAACCCTTGAAACAACAGTATTTTAAGTGTACTGGCCCTTTAAGAGGTGGACCTGGGAAGCTTACAGACCTTTAAAATTGGCAATACTTTAAGGTGACTGGCCTATGAAGAGGATGACCATGGAAGTGGACAGTCCTTAAAGATGCATTATTGTGTGTGGGTGGCCTTCTAAGAGACAACCCTGGGAATGGACAGACCTTTGGAAATGTCACTGTGGCTTATGAAGTGGAAAGCCACTTGAACATGTGACATGTTTTGCGGACTGGCCCTTTAAGAGGCAGACCCTAGAAGTGGACAAACCCTTGAAGAGGTGACAAATTTAGGGAATTATGTCCTTTAAGAGGTTGACCAGGGTTGTGTACAAACCCTCGAAACAACAGTATTTTAAGTGTACTGGCCCTTTAAGAGGTGGACCTGGGAAGCTTACGGACCTTTAAAATTGGCAATACTTTAAGGTGACTGGCCTATGAAGAGGATGACCATGGAAGTAGACAGTCCTTAAAGATGCATTATTGTGTGTGGGTGGCCTTCTAAGAGACAACCCTGGGAATGGACAGACTTTTGGAAATGTCACTGTGGCTTATGAAGTGGAAAGCCACTTGAACATGTGACATGTTTTGCGGACTGGCCCTTTAAGAGGCAGACCCTAGAAGTGGACAAACCCTTGAAGAGGTGACAAATTTAGGGAATTATGTCCTTTAAGAGGTTGACCAGGGTTGTGTACAAACCCTCGAAACAACAGTATTTTAAGTGTACTGGCCCTTTAAGAGGTGGACCTGGGAAGCTTACGGACCTTTAAAATTGGCAATACTTTAAGGTGACTGGCCTATGAAGAGGATGACCATGGAAGTGGACAGTCCTTAAAGATGCATTATTGTGTGTGGGTGGCCTTCTAAGAGACAACCCTGGGAATGGACAGACCTTTGGAAATGTCAATGTGGCTTATGAAGTGGAAATCCACTTGAACATGTGACATGTTTTGATGACTGGCCCTTTAAGAGGCAGACCCTAGATATGGACAAACCCTTGAAGAGGTGACAAATTTAGGGAATTATGTCCTTTAAGAGGTTGACCAGGGTTGTGTACAAACCCTTGAAACAACAGTATTTTAAGTGTACTGGCCCTTTAAGAGGTGGACCTGGGAAGCTTACAGACCTTTAAAATTGGCAATACTTTAAGGTGACTGGCCTATGAAGAGGATGACCATGGAAGTGGACAGTCCTTAAAGATGCATTATTGTGTGTGGGTGGCCTTCTAAGAGACAACCCTGGGAATGGACAGACCTTTGGAAATGTCAATGTGGCTTATGAAGTGGAAAGCCACTTGAACATGTGACATGTTTTGCGGACTGGCCCTTTAAGAGGCAGACCCTAGAAGTGGACAAACCCTTGAAGAGGTGACAAATTTAGGGAATTATGTCCTTTAAGAGGTTGACCAGGGTTGTGTACAAACCCTCGAAACAACAGCATTTTAAGTGTACTGGCCCTTTAAGAGGTGGACCTGGGAAGCTTACGGACCTTTAAAATTGGCAATACTTTAAGGTGACTGGCCTATGAAGAGGATGACCATGGAAGTGGACAGTCCTTAAAGATGCATTATTGTGTGTGGGTGGCCTTCTAAGAGACAACCCTGGGAATGGACAGACCTTTGGAAATGTCAATGTGGCTTATGAAGTGGAAAGCCACTTGAACACGTGACATGTTTTGCGGACTGGCCCTTTAAGAGGCAGACCCTAGAAGTGGACAAACCCTTGAAGAGGTGACAAATTTAGGGAATTATGTCCTTTAAGAGGTTGACCAGGGTTGTGTACAAACCCTCGAAACAACAGCATTTTAAGTGTACTGGCCCTTTAAGAGGTGGACCTGGGAAGCTTACGGACCTTTAAAATTGGCAATACTTTAAGGTGACTGGCCTATGAAGAGGATGACCATGGAAGTGGACAGTCCTTAAAGATGCATTATTGTGTGTGGGTGGCCTTCTAAGAGACAACCCTGGGAATGGACAGACCTTTGGAAATGTCAATGTGGCTTATGAAGTGGAAATCCACTTGAACATGTGACATGTTTTGATGACTGGCCCTTTAAGAGGCAGACCCTAGAAGTGGACAAACCCTTGAAGAGGTGACAAATTTAGGGAATTATGTCCTTTAAGAGGTTGACCAGGGTTGTGTACAAACCCTTGAAACAACAGCATTTTAAGTGTACTGGCCCTTTAAGAGGTGGACCTGGGAAGCTTACAGACCTTTAAAATTGGCAATACTTTAAGGTGACTGGCCTATGAAGAGGATGACCATGGAAGTGGACAGTCCTTAAAGATGCATTATTGTGTGTGGGTGGCCTTCTAAGAGACAACCCAGGGAATGGACAGACCTTTGGAAATGTCAATGTGGCTTATGAAGTGGAAAGCCACTTGAACATGTGACATGTTTTGCGGACTGGCCCTTTAAGAGGCAGACCCTAGAAGTGGACAAACCCTTGAAGAGGTGACAAATTTAGGGAATTATGTCCTTTAAGAGGTTGACCAGGGTTGTGTACAAACCCTCGAAACAACAGTATTTTAAGTGTACTGGCCCTTTAAGAGGTGGACCTGGGAAGCTTACGGACCTTTAAAATTGGCAATACTTTAAGGTGACTGGCCTATGAAGAGGATGACCATGGAAGTGGACAGTCCTTAAAGATGCATTATTGTGTGTGGGTGGCCTTCTAAGAGACAACCCTGGGAATGGACAGACCTTTGGAAATGTCAATGTGGCTTATGAAGTGGAAATCCACTTGAACATGTGACATGTTTTGATGACTGGCCCTTTAAGAGGCAGACCCTAGATATGGACAAACCCTTGAAGAGGTGACAAATTTAAGGAATTATGTCCTTTAAGAGGTTGACCAGGGTTGTGTACAAACCCTCAAAACAACAGCATTTTAAGTGTACTGGCCCTTTAAGAGGTGGACCTGGGAAGCTTACGGACCATTAAAATTGGCAATACTTTAAGGTGACTGGCCTATGAAGAGGATGACCATGGAAGTGGACAGTCCTTAAAGATGCATTATTGTGTGTGGGTGGCCTTCTAAGAGACAACCCTGGGAATGGACAGACCTTTGGAAATGTCAATGTGGCTTATGAAGTGGAAAGCCACTTGAACATGTGACATGTTTTGCGGACTGGCCCTTTAAGAGGCAGACCCTAGAAGTGGACAAACCCTTGAAGAGGTGACAAATTTAGGGAATTATGTCCTTTAAGAGGTTGACCAGGGTTGTGTACAAACCCTCGAAACAACAGTATTTTAAGTGTACTGGCCCTTTAAGAGGTGGACCTGGGAAGCTTACGGACCTTTAAAATTGGCAATACTTTAAGGTGACTGGCCTATGAAGAGGATGACCATGGAAGTGGACAGTCCTTAAAGATGCATTATTGTGTGTGGGTGGCCTTCTAAGAGACAACCCTGGGAATGGACAGACCTTTGGAAATGTCAATGTGGCTTATGAAGTGGAAATCCACTTGAACATGTGACATGTTTTGATGACTGGCCCTTTAAGAGGCAGACCCTAGATATGGACAAACCCTTGAAGAGGTGACAAATTTAGGGAATTATGTCCTTTAAGAGGTTGACCAGGGTTGTGTACAAACCCTTGAAACAACAGTATTTTAAGTGTACTGGCCCTTTAAGAGGTGGACCTGGGAAGCTTACAGACCTTTAAAATTGGCAATACTTTAAGGTGACTGGCCTATGAAGAGGATGACCATGGAAGTGGACAGTCCTTAAAGATGCATTATTGTGTGTGGGTGGCCTTCTAAGAGACAACCCTGGGAATGGACAGACCTTTGGAAATGTCAATGTGGCTTATGAAGTGGAAATCCACTTGAACATGTGACATGTTTTGATGACTGGCCCTTTAAGAGGCAGACCCTAGAAATGGACAAACCCTTGAAGAGGTGACAAATTTAGGGAATTATGTCCTTTAAGAGGTTGACCAGGGTTGTGTACAAACCCTTGAAACAACAGTATTTTAAGTGTACTGGCCCTTTAAGAGGTGGACCTGGGAAGCTTACGGACCTTTAAAATTGGCAATACTTTAAGGTGACTGGCCTATGAAGAGGATGACCATGGAAGTGGACAGTCCTTAAAGATGCATTATTGTGTGTGGGTGGCCTTCTAAGAGACAACCCTGGGAATGGACAGACCTTTGGAAATGTCACTGTGGCTTATGAAGTGGAAAGCCACTTGAACATGTGACATGTTTTGCGGACTGGCCCTTTAAGAGGCAGACCCTAGAAGTGGACAAACCCTTGAAGAGGTGACAAATTTAGGGAATTATGTCCTTTAAGAGGTTGACCAGGGTTGTGTACAAACCCTCGAAACAACAGTATTTTAAGTGTACTGGCCCTTTAAGAGGTGGACCTGGGATGCTTACGGACCTTTAAAATTGGCAATACTTTAAGGTGACTGGCCTATGAAGAGGATGACCATGGAAGTGGACAGTCCTTAAAGATGCATTATTGTGTGTGGGTGGCCTTCTAAGAGACAACCCTGGGAAAGGACAGACCTTTGGAAATGTCAATGTGGCTTATGAAGTGGAAATCCACTTGAACATGTGACATGTTTTGATGACTGGCCCTTTAAGAGGCAGACCCTAGATATGGACAAACCCTTGAAGAGGTGACAAATTTAGGGAATTATGTCCTTTAAGAGGTTGACCAGGGTTGTGTACAAACCCTTGAAACAACAGTATTTTAAGTGTACTGGCCCTTTAAGAGGTGGACCTGGGAAGCTTACGGACCTTTAAAATTGGCAATACTTTAAGGTGACTGGCCTATGAAGAGGATGACCATGGAAGTGGACAGTCCTTAAAGATGCATTATTGTGTGTGGGTGGCCTTCTAAGAGACAACCCTGGGAATGGACAGACCTTTGGAAATGTCAATGTGGCTTATGAAGTGGAAAGCCACTTGAACATGTGACATGTTTTGCGGACTGGCCCTTTAAGAGGCAGACCCTAGAAGTGGACAAACCCTTGAAGAGGTGACAAATTTAGGGAATTATGTCCTTTAAGAGGTTGACCAGGGTTGTGTACAAACCCTCGAAACAACAGTATTTTAAGTGTACTGGCCCTTTAAGAGGTGGACCTGGGAAGCTTACGGACCTTTAAAATTGGCAATACTTTAAGGTGACTGGCCTATGAAGAGGATGACCATGGAAGTGGACAGTCCTTAAAGATGCATTATTGTGTGTGGGTGGCCTTCTAAGAGACAACCCTGGGAATGGACAGACCTTTGGAAATGTCAATGTGGCTTATGAAGTGGAAATCCACTTGAACATGTGACATGTTTTGATGACTGGCCCTTTAAGAGGCAGACCCTAGATATGGACAAACCCTTGAAGAGGTGACAAATTTAGGGAATTATGTCCTTTAAGAGGTTGACCAGGGTTGTGTACAAACCCTCGAAACAACAGCATTTTAAGTGTACTGGTGTACTGGCCCTTTAAGAGGTGGACCTGGGAAGCTTACGGACCTTTAAAATTGGCAATACTTTAAGGTGACTGGCCTATGAAGAGGATGACCATGGAAGTGGACAGTCCTTAAAGATGCATTATTGTGTGTGGGTGGCCTTCTAAGAGACAACCCTGGGAATGGACAGACCTTTGGAAATGTCAATGTGGCTTATGAAGTGGAAATCCACTTGAACATGTGACATGTTTTGATGACTGGCCCTTTAAGAGGCAGACCCTAGAAGTGGACAAACCCTTGAAGAGGTGACAAATTTAGGGAATTATGTCCTTTAAGAGGTTGACCAGGGTTGTGTACAAACCCTCGAAACAACAGCATTTTAAGTGTACTGGCCCTTTAAGAGGTGGACCTGGGAAGCTTACGGACCTTTAAAATTCGCAATACTTTAAGGTGACTGGCCTATGAAGAGGATGACCATGGAAGTGGACAGTCCTTAAAGATGCATTATTGTGTGTGGGTGGCCTTCTAAGAGACAACCCTGGGAATGGACAGACCTTTGGAAATGTCAATGTGGCTTATGAAGTGGAAAGCCACTTGAACATGTGACATGTTTTGCGGACTGGCCCTTTAAGAGGCAGACCCTAGAAGTGGACAAACCCTTGAAGAGGTGACAAATTTAGGGAATTATGTCCTTTAAGAGGTTGACCAGGGTTGTGTACAAACCCTCGAAACAACAGCATTTTAAGTGTACTGGCCCTTTAAGAGGTGGACCTGGGAAGCTTACGGACCTTTAAAATTGGCAATACTTTAAGGTGACTGGCCTATGAAGAGGATGACCATGGAAGTGGACAGTCCTTAAAGATGCATTATTGTGTGTGGGTGGCCTTCTAAGAGACAACCCTGGGAATGGACAGACCTTTGGAAATGTCAATGTGGCTTATGAAGTGGAAATCCACTTGAACATGTGACATGTTTTGATGACTGGCCCTTTAAGAGGCAGACCCTAGAAGTGGACAAACCCTTGAAGAGGTGACAAATTTAGGGAATTATGTCATTTAAGAGGTTGACCAGGGTTGTGTACAAACCCTTGAAACAACAGCATTTTAAGTGTACTGGCCCTTTAAGAGGTGGACCTGGGAAGCTTACAGACCTTTAAAATTGGCAATACTTTAAGGTGACTGGCCTATGAAGAGGATGACCATGGAAGTGGACAGTCCTTAAAGATGCATTATTGTGTGTGGGTGGCCTTCTAAGAGACAACCCAGGGAATGGACAGACCTTTGGAAATGTCAATGTGGCTTATGAAGTGGAAAGCCACTTGAACATGTGACATGTTTTGCGGACTGGCCCTTTAAGAGGCAGACCCTAGAAGTGGACAAACCCTTGAAGAGGTGACAAATTTAGGGAATTATGTCCTTTAAGAGGTTGACCAGGGTTGTGTACAAACCCTCGAAACAACAGTATTTTAAGTGTACTGGCCCTTTAAGAGGTGGACCTGGGAAGCTTACGGACCTTTAAAATTGGCAATACTTTAAGGTGACTGGCCTATGAAGAGGATGACCATGGAAGTGGACAGTCCTTAAAGATGCATTATTGTGTGTGGGTGGCCTTCTAAGAGACAACCCTGGGAATGGACAGACCTTTGGAAATGTCAATGTGGCTTATGAAGTGGAAATCCACTTGAACATGTGACATGTTTTGATGACTGGCCCTTTAAGAGGCAGACCCTAGATATGGACAAACCCTTGAAGAGGTGACAAATTTAAGGAATTATGTCCTTTAAGAGGTTGACCAGGGTTGTGTACAAACCCTCAAAACAACAGCATTTTAAGTGTACTGGCCCTTTAAGAGGTGGACCTGGGAAGCTTACGGACCATTAAAATTGGCAATACTTTAAGGTGACTGGCCTATGAAGAGGATGACCATGGAAGTGGACAGTCCTTAAAGATGCATTATTGTGTGTGGGTGGCCTTCTAAGAGACAACCCTGGGAATGGACAGACCTTTGGAAATGTCAATGTGGCTTATGAAGTGGAAAGCCACTTGAACATGTGACATGTTTTGCGGACTGGCCCTTTAAGAGGCAGACCCTAGAAGTGGACAAACCCTTGAAGAGGTGACAAATTTAGGGAATTATGTCCTTTAAGAGGTTGACCAGGGTTGTGTACAAACCCTCGAAACAACAGTATTTTAAGTGTACTGGCCCTTTAAGAGGTGGACCTGGGAAGCTTACGGACCTTTAAAATTGGCAATACTTTAAGGTGACTGGCCTATGAAGAGGATGACCATGGAAGTAGACAGTCCTTAAAGATGCATTATTGTGTGTGGGTGGCCTTCTAAGAGACAACCCTGGGAATGGACAGACTTTTGGAAATGTCACTGTGGCTTATGAAGTGGAAAGCCACTTGAACATGTGACATGTTTTGCGGACTGGCCCTTTAAGAGGCAGACCCTAGAAGTGGACAAACCCTTGAAGAGGTGACAAATTTAGGGAATTATGTCCTTTAAGAGGTTGACCAGGGTTGTGTACAAACCCTCGAAACAACAGTATTTTAAGTGTACTGGCCCTTTAAGAGGTGGACCTGGGAAGCTTACGGACCTTTAAAATTGGCAATACTTTAAGGTGACTGGCCTATGAAGAGGATGACCATGGAAGTGGACAGTCCTTAAAGATGCATTATTGTGTGTGGGTGGCCTTCTAAGAGACAACCCTGGGAATGGACAGACCTTTGGAAATGTCAATGTGGCTTATGAAGTGGAAATCCACTTGAACATGTGACATGTTTTGATGACTGGCCCTTTAAGAGGCAGACCCTAGATATGGACAAACCCTTGAAGAGGTGACAAATTTAGGGAATTATGTCCTTTAAGAGGTTGACCAGGGTTGTGTACAAACCCTTGAAACAACAGTATTTTAAGTGTACTGGCCCTTTAAGAGGTGGACCTGGGAAGCTTACAGACCTTTAAAATTGGCAATACTTTAAGGTGACTGGCCTATGAAGAGGATGACCATGGAAGTGGACAGTCCTTAAAGATGCATTATTGTGTGTGGGTGGCCTTCTAAGAGACAACCCTGGGAATGGACAGACCTTTGGAAATGTCAATGTGGCTTATGAAGTGGAAAGCCACTTGAACATGTGACATGTTTTGCGGACTGGCCCTTTAAGAGGCAGACCCTAGAAGTGGACAAACCCTTGAAGAGGTGACAAATTTAGGGAATTATGTCCTTTAAGAGGTTGACCAGGGTTGTGTACAAACCCTCGAAACAACAGCATTTTAAGTGTACTGGCCCTTTAAGAGGTGGACCTGGGAAGCTTACGGACCTTTAAAATTGGCAATACTTTAAGGTGACTGGCCTATGAAGAGGATGACCATGGAAGTGGACAGTCCTTAAAGATGCATTATTGTGTGTGGGTGGCCTTCTAAGAGACAACCCTGGGAATGGACAGACCTTTGGAAATGTCAATGTGGCTTATGAAGTGGAAAGCCACTTGAACACGTGACATGTTTTGCGGACTGGCCCTTTAAGAGGCAGACCCTAGAAGTGGACAAACCCTTGAAGAGGTGACAAATTTAGGGAATTATGTCCTTTAAGAGGTTGACCAGGGTTGTGTACAAACCCTCGAAACAACAGCATTTTAAGTGTACTGGCCCTTTAAGAGGTGGACCTGGGAAGCTTACGGACCTTTAAAATTGGCAATACTTTAAGGTGACTGGCCTATGAAGAGGATGACCATGGAAGTGGACAGTCCTTAAAGATGCATTATTGTGTGTGGGTGGCCTTCTAAGAGACAACCCTGGGAATGGACAGACCTTTGGAAATGTCAATGTGGCTTATGAAGTGGAAATCCACTTGAACATGTGACATGTTTTGATGACTGGCCCTTTAAGAGGCAGACCCTAGAAGTGGACAAACCCTTGAAGAGGTGACAAATTTAGGGAATTATGTCCTTTAAGAGGTTGACCAGGGTTGTGTACAAACCCTTGAAACAACAGCATTTTAAGTGTACTGGCCCTTTAAGAGGTGGACCTGGGAAGCTTACAGACCTTTAAAATTGGCAATACTTTAAGGTGACTGGCCTATGAAGAGGATGACCATGGAAGTGGACAGTCCTTAAAGATGCATTATTGTGTGTGGGTGGCCTTCTAAGAGACAACCCAGGGAATGGACAGACCTTTGGAAATGTCAATGTGGCTTATGAAGTGGAAAGCCACTTGAACATGTGACATGTTTTGCGGACTGGCCCTTTAAGAGGCAGACCCTAGAAGTGGACAAACCCTTGAAGAGGTGACAAATTTAGGGAATTATGTCCTTTAAGAGGTTGACCAGGGTTGTGTACAAACCCTCGAAACAACAGTATTTTAAGTGTACTGGCCCTTTAAGAGGTGGACCTGGGAAGCTTACGGACCTTTAAAATTGGCAATACTTTAAGGTGACTGGCCTATGAAGAGGATGACCATGGAAGTGGACAGTCCTTAAAGATGCATTATTGTGTGTGGGTGGCCTTCTAAGAGACAACCCTGGGAATGGACAGACCTTTGGAAATGTCAATGTGGCTTATGAAGTGGAAATCCACTTGAACATGTGACATGTTTTGATGACTGGCCCTTTAAGAGGCAGACCCTAGATATGGACAAACCCTTGAAGAGGTGACAAATTTAAGGAATTATGTCCTTTAAGAGGTTGACCAGGGTTGTGTACAAACCCTCAAAACAACAGCATTTTAAGTGTACTGGCCCTTTAAGAGGTGGACCTGGGAAGCTTACGGACCATTAAAATTGGCAATACTTTAAGGTGACTGGCCTATGAAGAGGATGACCATGGAAGTGGACAGTCCTTAAAGATGCATTATTGTGTGTGGGTGGCCTTCTAAGAGACAACCCTGGGAATGGACAGACCTTTGGAAATGTCAATGTGGCTTATGAAGTGGAAAGCCACTTGAACATGTGACATGTTTTGCGGACTGGCCCTTTAAGAGGCAGACCCTAGAAGTGGACAAACCCTTGAAGAGGTGACAAATTTAGGGAATTATGTCCTTTAAGAGGTTGACCAGGGTTGTGTACAAACCCTCGAAACAACAGTATTTTAAGTGTACTGGCCCTTTAAGAGGTGGACCTGGGAAGCTTACGGACCTTTAAAATTGGCAATACTTTAAGGTGACTGGCCTATGAAGAGGATGACCATGGAAGTGGACAGTCCTTAAAGATGCATTATTGTGTGTGGGTGGCCTTCTAAGAGACAACCCTGGGAATGGACAGACCTTTGGAAATGTCAATGTGGCTTATGAAGTGGAAATCCACTTGAACATGTGACATGTTTTGATGACTGGCCCTTTAAGAGGCAGACCCTAGATATGGACAAACCCTTGAAGAGGTGACAAATTTAGGGAATTATGTCCTTTAAGAGGTTGACCAGGGTTGTGTACAAACCCTTGAAACAACAGTATTTTAAGTGTACTGGCCCTTTAAGAGGTGGACCTGGGAAGCTTACAGACCTTTAAAATTGGCAATACTTTAAGGTGACTGGCCTATGAAGAGGATGACCATGGAAGTGGACAGTCCTTAAAGATGCATTATTGTGTGTGGGTGGCCTTCTAAGAGACAACCCTGGGAATGGACAGACCTTTGGAAATGTCAATGTGGCTTATGAAGTGGAAATCCACTTGAACATGTGACATGTTTTGATGACTGGCCCTTTAAGAGGCAGACCCTAGAAATGGACAAACCCTTGAAGAGGTGACAAATTTAGGGAATTATGTCCTTTAAGAGGTTGACCAGGGTTGTGTACAAACCCTTGAAACAACAGTATTTTAAGTGTACTGGCCCTTTAAGAGGTGGACCTGGGAAGCTTACGGACCTTTAAAATTGGCAATACTTTAAGGTGACTGGCCTATGAAGAGGATGACCATGGAAGTGGACAGTCCTTAAAGATGCATTATTGTGTGTGGGTGGCCTTCTAAGAGACAACCCTGGGAATGGACAGACCTTTGGAAATGTCACTGTGGCTTATGAAGTGGAAAGCCACTTGAACATGTGACATGTTTTGCGGACTGGCCCTTTAAGAGGCAGACCCTAGAAGTGGACAAACCCTTGAAGAGGTGACAAATTTAGGGAATTATGTCCTTTAAGAGGTTGACCAGGGTTGTGTACAAACCCTCGAAACAACAGTATTTTAAGTGTACTGGCCCTTTAAGAGGTGGACCTGGGATGCTTACGGACCTTTAAAATTGGCAATACTTTAAGGTGACTGGCCTATGAAGAGGATGACCATGGAAGTGGACAGTCCTTAAAGATGCATTATTGTGTGTGGGTGGCCTTCTAAGAGACAACCCTGGGAAAGGACAGACCTTTGGAAATGTCAATGTGGCTTATGAAGTGGAAATCCACTTGAACATGTGACATGTTTTGATGACTGGCCCTTTAAGAGGCAGACCCTAGATATGGACAAACCCTTGAAGAGGTGACAAATTTAGGGGATTATGTCCTTTAAGAGGTTGACCAGGGTTGTGTACAAACCCTTGAAACAACAGTATTTTAAGTGTACTGGCCCTTTAAGAGGTGGACCTGGGAAGCTTACGGACCTTTAAAATTGGCAATACTTTAAGGTGACTGGCCTATGAAGAGGATGACCATGGAAGTGGACAGTCCTTAAAGATGCATTATTGTGTGTGGGTGGCCTTCTAAGAGACAACCCTGGGAATGGACAGACCTTTGGAAATGTCACTGTGGCTTATGAAGTGGAAAGCCACTTGAACATGTGACATGTTTTGCGGACTGGCCCTTTAAGAGGCAGACCCTAGAAGTGGACAAACCCTTGAAGAGGTGACAAATTTAGGGAATTATGTCCTTTAAGAGGTTGACCAGGGTTGTGTACAAACCCTCGAAACAACAGTATTTTAAGTGTACTGGCCCTTTAAGAGGTGGACCTGGGATGCTTACGGACCTTTAAAATTGGCAATACTTTAAGGTGACTGGCCTATGAAGAGGATGACCATGGAAGTGGACAGTCCTTAAAGATGCATTATTGTGTGTGGGTGGCCTTCTAAGAGACAACCCTGGGAAAGGACAGACCTTTGGAAATGTCAATGTGGCTTATGAAGTGGAAATCCACTTGAACATGTGACATGTTTTGATGACTGGCCCTTTAAGAGGCAGACCCTAGATATGGACAAACCCTTGAAGAGGTGACAAATTTAGGGAATTATGTCCTTTAAGAGGTTGACCAGGGTTGTGTACAAACCCTTGAAACAACAGTATTTTAAGTGTACTGGCCCTTTAAGAGGTGGACCTGGGAAGCTTACGGACCTTTAAAATTGGCAATACTTTAAGGTGACTGGCCTATGAAGAGGATGACCATGGAAGTGGACAGTCCTTAAAGATGCATTATTGTGTGTGGGTGGCCTTCTAAGAGACAACCCTGGGAATGGACAGACCTTTGG
Organism: Eleutherodactylus coqui; assembly: GCF_035609145.1. NCBI lineage: Eukaryota > Metazoa > Chordata > Amphibia > Anura > Eleutherodactylidae > Eleutherodactylus > Eleutherodactylus coqui. The sequence goes on from NW_027102418.1 coordinate 324,040, forward strand.
AAATGTCACTGTGGCTTATGAAGTGGAAAGCCACTTGAACATGTGACATGTTTTGCGGACTGGCCCTTTAAGAGGCAGACCCTAGAAGTGGACAAACCCTTGAAGAGGTGACAAATTTAGGGAATTATGTCCTTTAAGAGGTTGACCAGGGTTGTGTACAAACCCTCGAAACAACAGTATTTTAAGTGTACTGGCCCTTTAAGAGGTGGACCTGGGAAGCTTACGGACCTTTAAAATTGGCAATACTTTAAGGTGACTGGCCTATGAAGAGGATGACCATGGAAGTGGACAGTCCTTAAAGATGCATTATTGTGTGTGGGTGGCCTTCTAAGAGACAACCCTGGGAATGGACAGACCTTTGGAAATGTCAATGTGGCTTATGAAGTGGAAATCCACTTGAACATGTGACATGTTTTGATGACTGGCCCTTTAAGAGGCAGACCCTAGATATGGACAAACCCTTGAAGAGGTGACAAATTTAGGGGATTATGTCCTTTAAGAGGTTGACCAGGGTTGTGTACAAACCCTTGAAACAACAGTATTTTAAGTGTACTGGCCCTTTAAGAGGTGGACCTGGGAAGCTTACAGACCTTTAAAATTGGCAATACTTTAAGGTGACTGGCCTATGAAGAGGATGACCATGGAAGTGGACAGTCCTTAAAGATGCATTATTGTGTGTGGGTGGCCTTCTAAGAGACAACCCTGGGAATGGACAGACCTTTGGAAATGTCACTGTGGCTTATGAAGTGGAAAGCCACTTGAACATGTGACATGTTTTGCGGACTGGCCCTTTAAGAGGCAGACCCTAGAAGTGGACAAACCCTTGAAGAGGTGACAAATTTAGGGAATTATGTCCTTTAAGAGGTTGACCAGGGTTGTGTACAAACCCTCGAAACAACAGTATTTTAAGTGTACTGGCCCTTTAAGAGGTGGACCTGGGAAGCTTACGGACCTTTAAAATTGGCAATACTTTAAGGTGACTGGCCTATGAAGAGGATGACCATGGAAGTGGACAGTCCTTAAAGATGCATTATTGTGTGTGGGTGGCCTTCTAAGAGACAACCCTGGGAATGGACAGACTTTTGGAAATGTCACTGTGGCTTATGAAGTGGAAAGCCACTTGAACATGTGACATGTTTTGCGGACTGGCCCTTTAAGAGGCAGACCCTAGAAGTGGACAAACCCTTGAAGAGGTGACAAATTTAGGGAATTATGTCCTTTAAGAGGTTGACCAGGGTTGAGTACAAACCCTTGAAACAACAGCATTTTAAGTGTACTGGCCCTTTAAGAGGTGGACCTGGGAAGCTTACGGACCTTTAAAATTGGCAATACTTTAAGGTGACTGGCCTATGAAGAGGATGACCATGGAAGTGGACAGTCCTTAAAGATGCATTATTGTGTGTGGGTGGCCTTCTAAGAGACAACCCTGGGAATGGACAGACCTTTGGAAATGTCAATGTGGCTTATGAAGTGGAAATCCACTTGAACATGTGACATGTTTTGATGACTGGCCCTTTAAGAGGCAGACCCTAGATATGGACAAACCCTTGAAGAGGTGACAAATTTAGGGAATTATGTCCTTTAAGAGGTTGACCAGGGTTGTGTACAAACCCTTGAAACAACAGTATTTTAAGTGTACTGGCCCTTTAAGAGGTGGACCTGGGAAGCTTACAGACCTTTAAAATTGGCAATACTTTAAGGTGACTGGCCTATGAAGAGGATGACCATGGAAGTGGACAGTCCTTAAAGATGCATTATTGTGTGTGGGTGGCCTTCTAAGAGACAACCCTGGGAATGGACAGACCTTTGGAAATGTCAATGTGGCTTATGAAGTGGAAAGCCACTTGAACATGTGACATGTTTTGCGGACTGGCCCTTTAAGAGGCAGACCCTAGAAGTGGACAAACCCTTGAAGAGGTGACAAATTTAGGGAATTATGTCCTTTAAGAGGTTGACCAGGGTTGTGTACAAACCCTCGAAACAACAGTATTTTAAGTGTACTGGCCCTTTAAGAGGTGGACCTGGGAAGCTTACGGACCTTTAAAATTGGCAATACTTTAAGGTGACTGGCCTATGAAGAGGATGACCATGGAAGTGGACAGTCCTTAAAGATGCATTATTGTGTGTGGGTGGCCTTCTAAGAGACAACCCTGGGAATGGACAGACCTTTGGAAATGTCAATGTGGCTTATGAAGTGGAAATCCACTTGAACATGTGACATGTTTTGATGACTGGCCCTTTAAGAGGCAGACCCTAGATATGGACAAACCCTTGAAGAGGTGACAAATTTAGGGAATTATGTCCTTTAAGAGGTTGACCAGGGTTGTGTACAAACCCTTGAAACAACAGTATTTTAAGTGTACTGGCCCTTTAAGAGGTGGACCTGGGAAGCTTACAGACCTTTAAAATTGGCAATACTTTAAGGTGACTGGCCTATGAAGAGGATGACCATGGAAGTGGACAGTCCTTAAAGATGCATTATTGTGTGTGGGTGGCCTTCTAAGAGACAACCCTGGGAATGGACAGACCTTTGGAAATGTCAATGTGGCTTATGAAGTGGAAAGCCACTTGAACATGTGACATGTTTTGCGGACTGGCCCTTTAAGAGGCAGACCCTAGAAGTGGACAAACCCTTGAAGAGGTGACAAATTTAGGGAATTATGTCCTTTAAGAGGTTGACCAGGGTTGTGTACAAACCCTCGAAACAACAGTATTTTAAGTGTACTGGCCCTTTAAGAGGTGGACCTGGGAAGCTTACGGACCTTTAAAATTGGCAATACTTTAAGGTGACTGGCCTATGAAGAGGATGACCATGGAAGTGGACAGTCCTTAAAGATGCATTATTGTGTGTGGGTGGCCTTCTAAGAGACAACCCTGGGAATGGACAGACCTTTGGAAATGTCAATGTGGCTTATGAAGTGGAAATCCACTTGAACATGTGACATGTTTTGATGACTGGCCCTTTAAGAGGCAGACCCTAGATATGGACAAACCCTTGAAGAGGTGACAAATTTAGGGAATTATGTCCTTTAAGAGGTTGACCAGGGTTGTGTACAAACCCTTGAAACAACAGTATTTTAAGTGTACTGGCCCTTTAAGAGGTGGACCTGGGAAGCTTACAGACCTTTAAAATTGGCAATACTTTAAGGTGACTGGCCTATGAAGAGGATGACCATGGAAGTGGACAGTCCTTAAAGATGCATTATTGTGTGTGGGTGGCCTTCTAAGAGACAACCCTGGGAATGGACAGACCTTTGGAAATGTCAATGTGGCTTATGAAGTGGAAAGCCACTTGAACATGTGACATGTTTTGCGGACTGGCCCTTTAAGAGGCAGACCCTAGAAGTGGACAAACCCTTGAAGAGGTGACAAATTTAGGGAATTATGTCCTTTAAGAGGTTGACCAGGGTTGTGTACAAACCCTCGAAACAACAGCATTTTAAGTGTACTGGCCCTTTAAGAGGTGGACCTGGGAAGCTTACGGACCTTTAAAATTGGCAATACTTTAAGGTGACTGGCCTATGAAGAGGATGACCATGGAAGTGGACAGTCCTTAAAGATGCATTATTGTGTGTGGGTGGCCTTCTAAGAGACAACCCTGGGAATGGACAGACCTTTGGAAATGTCAATGTGGCTTATGAAGTGGAAATCCACTTGAACATGTGACATGTTTTGATGACTGGCCCTTTAAGAGGCAGACCCTAGATATGGACAAACCCTTGAAGAGGTGACAAATTTAGGGAATTATGTCCTTTAAGAGGTTGACCAGGGTTGTGTACAAACCCTTGAAACAACAGTATTTTAAGTGTACTGGCCCTTTAAGAGGTGGACCTGGGAAGCTTACAGACCTTTAAAATTGGCAATACTTTAAGGTGACTGGCCTATGAAGAGGATGACCATGGAAGTGGACAGTCCTTAAAGATGCATTATTGTGTGTGGGTGGCCTTCTAAGAGACAACCCTGGGAATGGACAGACCTTTGGAAATGTCACTGTGGCTTATGAAGTGGAAAGCCACTTGAACATGTGACATGTTTTGCGGACTGGCCCTTTAAGAGGCAGACCCTAGAAGTGGACAAACCCTTGAAGAGGTGACAAATTTAGGGAATTATGTCCTTTAAGAGGTTGACCAGGGTTGTGTACAAACCCTCGAAACAACAGTATTTTAAGTGTACTGGCCCTTTAAGAGGTGGACCTGGGATGCTTACGGACCTTTAAAATTGGCAATACTTTAAGGTGACTGGCCTATGAAGAGGATGACCATGGAAGTGGACAGTCCTTAAAGATGCATTATTGTGTGTGGGTGGCCTTCTAAGAGACAACCCTGGGAAAGGACAGACCTTTGGAAATGTCAATGTGGCTTATGAAGTGGAAATCCACTTGAACATGTGACATGTTTTGATGACTGGCCCTTTAAGAGGCAGACCCTAGATATGGACAAACCCTTGAAGAGGTGACAAATTTAGGGAATTATGTCCTTTAAGAGGTTGACCAGGGTTGTGTACAAACCCTTGAAACAACAGTATTTTAAGTGTACTGGCCCTTTAAGAGGTGGACCTGGGAAGCTTACGGACCTTTAAAATTGGCAATACTTTAAGGTGACTGGCCTATGAAGAGGATGACCATGGAAGTGGACAGTCCTTAAAGATGCATTATTGTGTGTGGGTGGCCTTCTAAGAGACAACCCTGGGAATGGACAGACCTTTGGAAATGTCACTGTGGCTTATGAAGTGGAAAGCCACTTGAACATGTGACATGTTTTGCGGACTGGCCCTTTAAGAGGCAGACCCTAGAAGTGGACAAACCCTTGAAGAGGTGACAAATTTAGGGAATTATGTCCTTTAAGAGGTTGACCAGGGTTGTGTACAAACCCTCGAAACAACAGTATTTTAAGTGTACTGGCCCTTTAAGAGGTGGACCTGGGAAGCTTACGGACCTTTAAAATTGGCAATACTTTAAGGTGACTGGCCTATGAAGAGGATGACCATGGAAGTGGACAGTCCTTAAAGATGCATTATTGTGTGTGGGTGGCCTTCTAAGAGACAACCCTGGGAATGGACAGACCTTTGGAAATGTCAATGTGGCTTATGAAGTGGAAATCCACTTGAACATGTGACATGTTTTGATGACTGGCCCTTTAAGAGGCAGACCCTAGATATGGACAAACCCTTGAAGAGGTGACAAATTTAGGGGATTATGTCCTTTAAGAGGTTGACCAGGGTTGTGTACAAACCCTTGAAACAACAGTATTTTAAGTGTACTGGCCCTTTAAGAGGTGGACCTGGGAAGCTTACAGACCTTTAAAATTGGCAATACTTTAAGGTGACTGGCCTATGAAGAGGATGACCATGGAAGTGGACAGTCCTTAAAGATGCATTATTGTGTGTGGGTGGCCTTCTAAGAGACAACCCAGGGAATGGACAGACCTTTGGAAATGTCACTGTGGCTTATGAAGTGGAAAGCCACTTGAACATGTGACATGTTTTGCGGACTGGCCCTTTAAGAGGCAGACCCTAGAAGTGGACAAACCCTTGAAGAGGTGACAAATTTAGGGAATTATGTCCTTTAAGAGGTTGACCAGGGTTGTGTACAAACCCTCGAAACAACAGTATTTTAAGTGTACTGGCCCTTTAAGAGGTGGACCTGGGAAGCTTACGGACCTTTAAAATTGGCAATACTTTAAGGTGACTGGCCTATGAAGAGGATGACCATGGAAGTGGACAGTCCTTAAAGATGCATTATTGTGTGTGGGTGGCCTTCTAAGAGACAACCCTGGGAATGGACAGACTTTTGGAAATGTCACTGTGGCTTATGAAGTGGAAAGCCACTTGAACATGTGACATGTTTTGCGGACTGGCCCTTTAAGAGGCAGACCCTAGAAGTGGACAAACCCTTGAAGAGGTGACAAATTTAGGGAATTATGTCCTTTAAGAGGTTGACCAGGGTTGTGTACAAACCCTCGAAACAACAGTATTTTAAGTGTACTGGCCCTTTAAGAGGTGGACCTGGGAAGCTTACGGACCTTTAAAATTGGCAATACTTTAAGGTGACTGGCCTATGAAGAGGATGACCATGGAAGTGGACAGTCCTTAAAGATGCATTATTGTGTGTGGGTGGCCTTCTAAGAGACAACCCTGGGAATGGACAGACCTTTGGAAATGTCAATGTGGCTTATGAAGTGGAAATCCACTTGAACATGTGACATGTTTTGATGACTGGCCCTTTAAGAGGCAGACCCTAGATATGGACAAACCCTTGAAGAGGTGACAAATTTAGGGAATTATGTCCTTTAAGAGGTTGACCAGGGTTGTGTACAAACCCTTGAAACAACAGTATTTTAAGTGTACTGGCCCTTTAAGAGGTGGACCTGGGAAGCTTACAGACCTTTAAAATTGGCAATACTTTAAGGTGACTGGCCTATGAAGAGGATGACCATGGAAGTGGACAGTCCTTAAAGATGCATTATTGTGTGTGGGTGGCCTTCTAAGAGACAACCCTGGGAATGGACAGACCTTTGGAAATGTCAATGTGGCTTATGAAGTGGAAAGCCACTTGAACATGTGACATGTTTTGCGGACTGGCCCTTTAAGAGGCAGACCCTAGAAGTGGACAAACCCTTGAAGAGGTGACAAATTTAGGGAATTATGTCCTTTAAGAGGTTGACCAGGGTTGTGTACAAACCCTCGAAACAACAGCATTTTAAGTGTACTGGCCCTTTAAGAGGTGGACCTGGGAAGCTTACGGACCTTTAAAATTGGCAATACTTTAAGGTGACTGGCCTATGAAGAGGATGACCATGGAAGTGGACAGTCCTTAAAGATGCATTATTGTGTGTGGGTGGCCTTCTAAGAGACAACCCTGGGAATGGACAGACCTTTGGAAATGTCAATGTGGCTTATGAAGTGGAAATCCACTTGAACATGTGACATGTTTTGATGACTGGCCCTTTAAGAGGCAGACCCTAGAAGTGGACAAACCCTTGAAGAGGTGACAAATTTAGGGAATTATGTCCTTTAAGAGGTTGACCAGGGTTGTGTACAAACCCTTGAAACAACAGCATTTTAAGTGTACTGGCCCTTTAAGAGGTGGACCTGGGAAGCTTACAGACCTTTAAAATTGGCAATACTTTAAGGTGACTGGCCTATGAAGAGGATGACCATGGAAGTGGACAGTCCTTAAAGATGCATTATTGTGTGTGGGTGGCCTTCTAAGAGACAACCCAGGGAATGGACAGACCTTTGGAAATGTCAATGTGGCTTATGAAGTGGAAAGCCACTTGAACATGTGACATGTTTTGCGGACTGGCCCTTTAAGAGGCAGACCCTAGAAGTGGACAAACCCTTGAAGAGGTGACAAATTTAGGGAATTATGTCCTTTAAGAGGTTGACCAGGGTTGTGTACAAACCCTCGAAACAACAGTATTTTAAGTGTACTGGCCCTTTAAGAGGTGGACCTGGGAAGCTTACGGACCTTTAAAATTGGCAATACTTTAAGGTGACTGGCCTATGAAGAGGATGACCATGGAAGTGGACAGTCCTTAAAGATGCATTATTGTGTGTGGGTGGCCTTCTAAGAGACAACCCTGGGAATGGACAGACCTTTGGAAATGTCAATGTGGCTTATGAAGTGGAAATCCACTTGAACATGTGACATGTTTTGATGACTGGCCCTTTAAGAGGCAGACCCTAGATATGGACAAACCCTTGAAGAGGTGACAAATTTAAGGAATTATGTCCTTTAAGAGGTTGACCAGGGTTGTGTACAAACCCTCAAAACAACAGCATTTTAAGTGTACTGGCCCTTTAAGAGGTGGACCTGGGAAGCTTACGGACCATTAAAATTGGCAATACTTTAAGGTGACTGGCCTATGAAGAGGATGACCATGGAAGTGGACAGTCCTTAAAGATGCATTATTGTGTGTGGGTGGCCTTCTAAGAGACAACCCTGGGAATGGACAGACCTTTGGAAATGTCAATGTGGCTTATGAAGTGGAAAGCCACTTGAACATGTGACATGTTTTGCGGACTGGCCCTTTAAGAGGCAGACCCTAGAAGTGGACAAACCCTTGAAGAGGTGACAAATTTAGGGAATTATGTCCTTTAAGAGGTTGACCAGGGTTGTGTACAAACCCTCGAAACAACAGTATTTTAAGTGTACTGGCCCTTTAAGAGGTGGACCTGGGAAGCTTACGGACCTTTAAAATTGGCAATACTTTAAGGTGACTGGCCTATGAAGAGGATGACCATGGAAGTGGACAGTCCTTAAAGATGCATTATTGTGTGTGGGTGGCCTTCTAAGAGACAACCCTGGGAATGGACAGACCTTTGGAAATGTCAATGTGGCTTATGAAGTGGAAATCCACTTGAACATGTGACATGTTTTGATGACTGGCCCTTTAAGAGGCAGACCCTAGATATGGACAAACCCTTGAAGAGGTGACAAATTTAGGGAATTATGTCCTTTAAGAGGTTGACCAGGGTTGTGTACAAACCCTTGAAACAACAGTATTTTAAGTGTACTGGCCCTTTAAGAGGTGGACCTGGGAAGCTTACAGACCTTTAAAATTGGCAATACTTTAAGGTGACTGGCCTATGAAGAGGATGACCATGGAAGTGGACAGTCCTTAAAGATGCATTATTGTGTGTGGGTGGCCTTCTAAGAGACAACCCTGGGAATGGACAGACCTTTGGAAATGTCAATGTGGCTTATGAAGTGGAAAGCCACTTGAACATGTGACATGTTTTGCGGACTGGCCCTTTAAGAGGCAGACCCTAGAAGTGGACAAACCCTTGAAGAGGTGACAAATTTAGGGAATTATGTCCTTTAAGAGGTTGACCAGGGTTGTGTACAAACCCTCGAAACAACAGCATTTTAAGTGTACTGGCCCTTTAAGAGGTGGACCTGGGAAGCTTACGGACCTTTAAAATTCGCAATACTTTAAGGTGACTGGCCTATGAAGAGGATGACCATGGAAGTGGACAGTCCTTAAAGATGCATTATTGTGTGTGGGTGGCCTTCTAAGAGACAACCCTGGGAATGGACAGACCTTTGGAAATGTCAATGTGGCTTATGAAGTGGAAAGCCACTTGAACATGTGACATGTTTTGCGGACTGGCCCTTTAAGAGGCAGACCCTAGAAGTGGACAAACCCTTGAAGAGGTGACAAATTTAGGGAATTATGTCCTTTAAGAGGTTGACCAGGGTTGTGTACAAACCCTCGAAACAACAGCATTTTAAGTGTACTGGCCCTTTAAGAGGTGGACCTGGGAAGCTTACGGACCTTTAAAATTGGCAATACTTTAAGGTGACTGGCCTATGAAGAGGATGACCATGGAAGTGGACAGTCCTTAAAGATGCATTATTGTGTGTGGGTGGCCTTCTAAGAGACAACCCTGGGAATGGACAGACCTTTGGAAATGTCAATGTGGCTTATGAAGTGGAAATCCACTTGAACATGTGACATGTTTTGATGACTGGCCCTTTAAGAGGCAGACCCTAGAAGTGGACAAACCCTTGAAGAGGTGACAAATTTAGGGAATTATGTCCTTTAAGAGGTTGACCAGGGTTGTGTACAAACCCTTGAAACAACAGCATTTTAAGTGTACTGGCCCTTTAAGAGGTGGACCTGGGAAGCTTACAGACCTTTAAAGTTGGCAATACTTTAAGGTGACTGGCCTATGAAGAGGATGACCATGGAAGTGGACAGTCCTTAAAGATGCATTATTGTGTGTGGGTGGCCTTCTAAGAGACAACCCAGGGAATGGACAGACCTTTGGAAATGTCAATGTGGCTTATGAAGTGGAAAGCCACTTGAACATGTGACATGTTTTGCGGACTGGCCCTTTAAGAGGCAGACCCTAGAAGTGGACAAACCCTTGAAGAGGTGACAAATTTAGGGAATTATGTCCTTTAAGAGGTTGACCAGGGTTGTGTACAAACCCTCGAAACAACAGTATTTTAAGTGTACTGGCCCTTTAAGAGGTGGACCTGGGAAGCTTACGGACCTTTAAAATTGGCAATACTTTAAGGTGACTGGCCTATGAAGAGGATGACCATGGAAGTGGACAGTCCTTAAAGATGCATTATTGTGTGTGGGTGGCCTTCTAAGAGACAACCCTGGGAATGGACAGACCTTTGGAAATGTCAATGTGGCTTATGAAGTGGAAATCCACTTGAACATGTGACATGTTTTGATGACTGGCCCTTTAAGAGGCAGACCCTAGATATGGACAAACCCTTGAAGAGGTGACAAATTTAAGGAATTATGTCCTTTAAGAGGTTGACCAGGGTTGTGTACAAACCCTCAAAACAACAGCATTTTAAGTGTACTGGCCCTTTAAGAGGTGGACCTGGGAAGCTTACGCACCATTAAAATTGGCAATACTTTAAGGTGACTGGCCTATGAAGAGGATGACCATGGAAGTGGACAGTCCTTAAAGATGCATTATTGTGTGTGGGTGGCCTTCTAAGAGACAACCCTGGGAATGGACAGACCTTTGGAAATGTCAATGTGGCTTATGAAGTGGAAATCCACTTGAACATGTGACATGTTTTGATGACTGGCCCTTTAAGAGGCAGACCCTAGAAGTGGACAAACCCTTGAAGAGGTGACAAATTTAGGGAATTATGTCCTTTAAGAGGTTGACCAGGGTTGTGTACAAACCCTTGAAACAACAGCATTTTAAGTGTACTGGCCCTTTAAGAGGTGGACCTGGGAAGCTTACAGACCTTTAAAATTGGCAATACTTTAAGGTGACTGGCCTATGAAGAGGATGACCATGGAAGTGGACAGTCCTTAAAGATGCATTATTGTGTGTGGGTGGCCTTCTAAGAGACAACCCAGGGAATGGACAGACCTTTGGAAATGTCAATGTGGCTTATGAAGTGGAAAGCCACTTGAACATGTGACATGTTTTGCGGACTGGCCCTTTAAGAGGCAGACCCTAGAAGTGGACAAACCCTTGAAGAGGTGACAAATTTAGGGAATTATGTCCTTTAAGAGGTTGACCAGGGTTGTGTACAAACCCTCGAAACAACAGTATTTTAAGTGTACTGGCCCTTTAAGAGGTGGACCTGGGAAGCTTACGGACCTTTAAAATTGGCAATACTTTAAGGTGACTGGCCTATGAAGAGGATGACCATGGAAGTGGACAGTCCTTAAAGATGCATTATTGTGTGTGGGTGGCCTTCTAAGAGACAACCCTGGGAATGGACAGACCTTTGGAAATGTCAATGTGGCTTATGAAGTGGAAATCCACTTGAACATGTGACATGTTTTGATGACTGGCCCTTTAAGAGGCAGACCCTAGATATGGACAAACCCTTGAAGAGGTGACAAATTTAAGGAATTATGTCCTTTAAGAGGTTGACCAGGGTTGTGTACAAACCCTCAAAACAACAGCATTTTAAGTGTACTGGCCCTTTAAGAGGTGGACCTGGGAAGCTTACGGACCATTAAAATTGGCAATACTTTAAGGTGACTGGCCTATGAAGAGGATGACCATGGAAGTGGACAGTCCTTAAAGATGCATTATTGTGTGTGGGTGGCCTTCTAAGAGACAACCCTGGGAATGGACAGACCTTTGGAAATGTCAATGTGGCTTATGAAGTGGAAAGCCACTTGAACATGTGACATGTTTTGCGGACTGGCCCTTTAAGAGGCAGACCCTAGAAGTGGACAAACCCTTGAAGAGGTGACAAATTTAGGGAATTATGTCCTTTAAGAGGTTGACCAGGGTTGTGTACAAACCCTCGAAACAACAGTATTTTAAGTGTACTGGCCCTTTAAGAGGTGGACCTGGGAAGCTTACGGACCTTTAAAATTGGCAATACTTTAAGGTGACTGGCCTATGAAGAGGATGACCATGGAAGTGGACAGTCCTTAAAGATGCATTATTGTGTGTGGGTGGCCTTCTAAGAGACAACCCTGGGAATGGACAGACCTTTGGAAATGTCAATGTGGCTTATGAAGTGGAAATCCACTTGAACATGTGACATGTTTTGATGACTGGCCCTTTAAGAGGCAGACCCTAGATATGGACAAACCCTTGAAGAGGTGACAAATTTAGGGAATTATGTCCTTTAAGAGGTTGACCAGGGTTGTGTACAAACCCTTGAAACAACAGTATTTTAAGTGTACTGGCCCTTTAAGAGGTGGACCTGGGAAGCTTACAGACCTTTAAAATTGGCAATACTTTAAGGTGACTGGCCTATGAAGAGGATGACCATGGAAGTGGACAGTCCTTAAAGATGCATTATTGTGTGTGGGTGGCCTTCTAAGAGACAACCCTGGGAATGGACAGACCTTTGGAAATGTCAATGTGGCTTATGAAGTGGAAAGCCACTTGAACATGTGACATGTTTTGCGGACTGGCCCTTTAAGAGGCAGACCCTAGAAGTGGACAAACCCTTGAAGAGGTGACAAATTTAGGGAATTATGTCCTTTAAGAGGTTGACCAGGGTTGTGTACAAACCCTCGAAACAACAGCATTTTAAGTGTACTGGCCCTTTAAGAGGTGGACCTGGGAAGCTTACGGACCTTTAAAATTCGCAATACTTTAAGGTGACTGGCCTATGAAGAGGATGACCATGGAAGTGGACAGTCCTTAAAGATGCATTATTGTGTGTGGGTGGCCTTCTAAGAGACAACCCTGGGAATGGACAGACCTTTGGAAATGTCAATGTGGCTTATGAAGTGGAAAGCCACTTGAACATGTGACATGTTTTGCGGACTGGCCCTTTAAGAGGCAGACCCTAGAAGTGGACAAACCCTTGAAGAGGTGACAAATTTAGGGAATTATGTCCTTTAAGAGGTTGACCAGGGTTGTGTACAAACCCTCGAAACAACAGCATTTTAAGTGTACTGGCCCTTTAAGAGGTGGACCTGGGAAGCTTACGGACCTTTAAAATTGGCAATACTTTAAGGTGACTGGCCTATGAAGAGGATGACCATGGAAGTGGACAGTCCTTAAAGATGCATTATTGTGTGTGGGTGGCCTTCTAAGAGACAACCCTGGGAATCGACAGACCTTTGGAAATGTCAATGTGGCTTATGAAGTGGAAAGCCACTTGAACATGTGACATGTTTTGATGACTGGCCCTTTAAGAGGCAGACCCTAGAAGTGGACAAACCCTTGAAGAGGTGACAAATTTAGGGAATTATGTCCTTTAAGAGGTTGACCAGGGTTGTGTACAAACCCTTGAAACAACAGCATTTTAAGTGTACTGGCCCTTTAAGAGGTGGACCTGGGAAGCTTACAGACCTTTAAAATTGGCAATACTTTAAGGTGACTGGCCTATGAAGAGGATGACCATGGAAGTGGACAGTCCTTAAAGATGCATTATTGTGTGTGGGTGGCCTTCTAAGAGACAACCCAGGGAATGGACAGACCTTTGGAAATGTCAATGTGGCTTATGAAGTGGAAAGCCACTTGAACATGTGACATGTTTTGCGGACTGGCCCTTTAAGAGGCAGACCCTAGAAGTGGACAAACCCTTGAAGAGGTGACAAATTTAGGGAATTATGTCCTTTAAGAGGTTGACCAGGGTTGTGTACAAACCCTCGAAACAACAGTATTTTAAGTGTACTGGCCCTTTAAGAGGTGGACCTGGGAAGCTTACGGACCTTTAAAATTGGCAATACTTTAAGGTGACTGGCCTATGAAGAGGATGACCATGGAAGTGGACAGTCCTTAAAGATGCATTATTGTGTGTGGGTGGCCTTCTAAGAGACAACCCTGGGAATGGACAGACCTTTGGAAATGTCAATGTGGCTTATGAAGAGGAAATCCACTTGAACATGTGACATGTTTTGATGACTGGCCCTTTAAGAGGCAGACCCTAGATATGGACAAACCCTTGAAGAGGTGACAAATTTAAGGAATTATGTCCTTTAAGAGGTTGACCAGGGTTGTGTACAAACCCTCAAAACAACAGCATTTTAAGTGTACTGGCCCTTTAAGAGGTGGACCTGGGAAGCTTACGGACCATTAAAATTGGCAATACTTTAAGGTGACTGGCCTATGAAGAGGATGACCATGGAAGTGGACAGTCCTTAAAGATGCATTATTGTGTGTGGGTGGCCTTCTAAGAGACAACCCTGGGAATGGACAGACCTTTGGAAATGTCAATGTGGCTTATGAAGTGGAAAGCCACTTGAACATGTGACATGTTTTGCGGACTGGCCCTTTAAGAGGCAGACCCTAGAAGTGGACAAACCCTTGAAGAGGTGACAAATTTAGGGAATTATGTCCTTTAAGAGGTTGACCAGGGTTGTGTACAAACCCTCGAAACAACAGTATTTTAAGTGTACTGGCCCTTTAAGAGGTGGACCTGGGAAGCTTACAGACTTTTAAAATTGGCAATACTTTAAGGTGACTGGCCTATGAAGAGGATGACCATGGAAGTGGACAGTCCTTAAAGATGCATTATTGTGTGTGGGTGGCCTTCTAAGAGACAACCCTGGGAATGGACAGACCTTTGGAAATGTCAATGTGGCTTATGAAGTGGAAATCCACTTGAACATGTGACATGTTTTGATGACTGGCCCTTTAAGAGGCAGACCCTAGATATGGACAAACCCTTGAAGAGGTGACAAATTTAGGGAATTATGTCCTTTAAGAGGTTGACCAGGGTTGTGTACAAACCCTTGAAACAACAGTATTTTAAGTGTACTGGCCCTTTAAGAGGTGGACCTGGGAAGCTTACAGACCTTTAAAATTGGCAATACTTTAAGGTGACTGGCCTATGAAGAGGATGACCATGGAAGTGGACAGTCCTTAAAGATGCATTATTGTGTGTGGGTGGCCTTCTAAGAGACAACCCTGGGAATGGACAGACCTTTGGAAATGTCACTGTGGCTTATGAAGTGGAAAGCCACTTGAACATGTGACATGTTTTGCGGACTGGCCCTTTAAGAGGCAGACCCTAGAAGTGGACAAACCCTTGAAGAGGTGACAAATTTAGGGAATTATGTCCTTTAAGAGGTTGACCAGGGTTGTGTACAAACCCTCGAAACAACAGTATTTTAAGTGTACTGGCCCTTTAAGAGGTGGACCTGGGATGCTTACGGACCTTTAAAATTGGCAATACTTTAAGGTGACTGGCCTATGAAGAGGATGACCATGGAAGTGGACAGTCCTTAAAGATGCATTATTGTGTGTGGGTGGCCTTCTAAGAGACAACCCTGGGAAAGGACAGACCTTTGGAAATGTCAATGTGGCTTATGAAGTGGAAATCCACTTGAACATGTGACATGTTTTGATGACTGGCCCTTTAAGAGGCAGACCCTAGATATGGACAAACCCTTGAAGAGGTGACAAATTTAGGGAATTATGTCCTTTAAGAGGTTGACCAGGGTTGTGTACAAACCCTTGAAACAACAGTATTTTAAGTGTACTGGCCCTTTAAGAGGTGGACCTGGGAAGCTTACGGACCTTTAAAATTGGCAATACTTTAAGGTGACTGGCCTATGAAGAGGATGACCATGGAAGTGGACAGTCCTTAAAGATGCATTATTGTGTGTGGGTGGCCTTCTAAGAGACAACCCTGGGAATGGACAGACCTTTGGAAATGTCAATGTGGCTTATGAAGTGGAAAGCCACTTGAACATGTGACATGTTTTGCGGACTGGCCCTTTAAGAGGCAGACCCTAGAAGTGGACAAACCCTTGAAGAGGTGACAAATTTAGGGAATTATGTCCTTTAAGAGGTTGACCAGGGTTGTGTACAAACCCTCGAAACAACAGTATTTTAAGTGTACTGGCCCTTTAAGAGGTGGACCTGGGAAGCTTACGGACCTTTAAAATTGGCAATACTTTAAGGTGACTGGCCTATGAAGAGGATGACCATGGAAGTGGACAGTCCTTAAAGATGCATTATTGTGTGTGGGTGGCCTTCTAAGAGACAACCCTGGGAATGGACAGACCTTTGGAAATGTCAATGTGGCTTATGAAGTGGAAATCCACTTGAACATGTGACATGTTTTGATGACTGGCCCTTTAAGAGGCAGACCCTAGATATGGACAAACCCTTGAAGAGGTGACAAATTTAGGGAATTATGTCCTTTAAGAGGTTGACCAGGGTTGTGTACAAACCCTCGAAACAACAGCATTTTAAGTGTACTGGTGTACTGGCCCTTTAAGAGGTGGACCTGGGAAGCTTACGGACCTTTAAAATTGGCAATACTTTAAGGTGACTGGCCTATGAAGAGGATGACCATGGAAGTGGACAGTCCTTAAAGATGCATTATTGTGTGTGGGTGGCCTTCTAAGAGACAACCCTGGGAATGGACAGACCTTTGGAAATGTCAATGTGGCTTATGAAGTGGAAATCCACTTGAACATGTGACATGTTTTGATGACTGGCCCTTTAAGAGGCAGACCCTAGATATGGACAAACCCTTGAAGAGGTGACAAATGTAGGGAATTATGTCCTTTAAGAGGTTGACCAGGGTTGTGTACAAACCCTTGAAACAACAGTATTTTAAGTGTACTGGCCCTTTAAGAGGTGGACCTGGGAAGCTTACAGACCTTTAAAATTGGCAATACTTTAAGGTGACTGGCCTATGAAGAGGATGACCATGGAAGTGGACAGTCCTTAAAGATGCATTATTGTGTGTGGGTGGCCTTCTAAGAGACAACCCTGGGAATGGACAGACCTTTGGAAATGTCAATGTGGCTTATGAAGTGGAAAGCCACTTGAACATGTGACATGTTTTGCGGACTGGCCCTTTAAGAGGCAGACCCTAGAAGTGGACAAACCCTTGAAGAGGTGACAAATTTAGGGAATTATGTCCTTTAAGAGGTTGACCAGGGTTGTGTACAAACCCTCGAAACAACAGCATTTTAAGTGTACTGGCCCTTTAAGAGGTGGACCTGGGAAGCTTACGGACCTTTAAAATTGGCAATACTTTAAGGTGACTGGCCTATGAAGAGGATGACCATGGAAGTGGACAGTCCTTAAAGATGCATTATTGTGTGTGGGTGGCCTTCTAAGAGACAACCCTGGGAATCGACAGACCTTTGGAAATGTCAATGTGGCTTATGAAGTGGAAAGCCACTTGAACATGTGACATGTTTTGATGACTGGCCCTTTAAGAGGCAGACCCTAGAAGTGGACAAACCCTTGAAGAGGTGACAAATTTAGGGAATTATGTCCTTTAAGAGGTTGACCAGGGTTGTGTACAAACCCTTGAAACAACAGCATTTTAAGTGTACTGGCCCTTTAAGAGGTGGACCTGGGAAGCTTACAGACCTTTAAAATTGGCAATACTTTAAGGTGACTGGCCTATGAAGAGGATGACCATGGAAGTGGACAGTCCTTAAAGATGCATTATTGTGTGTGGGTGGCCTTCTAAGAGACAACCCTGGGAATGGACAGACCTTTGGAAATGTCAATGTGGCTTATGAAGTGGAAAGCCACTTGAACATGTGACATGTTTTGCGGACTGGCCCTTTAAGAGGCAGACCCTAGAAGTGGACAAACCCTTGAAGAGGTGACAAATTTAGGGAATTATGTCCTTTAAGAGGTTGACCAGGGTTGTGTACAAACCCTCGAAACAACAGCATTTTAAGTGTACTGGCCCTTTAAGAGGTGGACCTGGGAAGCTTACGGACCTTTAAAATTGGCAATACTTTAAGGTGACTGGCCTATGAAGAGGATGACCAAGGAAGTGGACAGTCCTTAAAGATGCATTATTGTGTGTGGGTGGCCTTCTAAGAGACAACCCTGGGAATCGACAGACCTTTGGAAATGTCAATGTGGCTTATGAAGTGGAAAGCCACTTGAACATGTGACATGTTTTGATGACTGGCCCTTTAAGAGGCAGACCCTAGAAGTGGACAAACCCTTGAAGAGGTGACAAATTTAGGGAATTATGTCCTTTAAGAGGTTGACCAGGGTTGTGTACAAACCCTTGAAACAACAGCATTTTAAGTGTACTGGCCCTTTAAGAGGTGGACCTGGGAAGCTTACAGACCTTTAAAATTGGCAATACTTTAAGGTGACTGGCCTATGAAGAGGATGACCATGGAAGTGGACAGTCCTTAAAGATGCATTATTGTGTGTGGGTGGCCTTCTAAGAGACAACCCAGGGAATGGACAGACCTTTGGAAATGTCAATGTGGCTTATGAAGTGGAAAGCCACTTGAACATGTGACATGTTTTGCGGACTGGCCTTTTAAGAGGCAGACCCTAGAAGTGGACAAACCCTTTTAGAGGTGACAAATTTAGGGAATTATGTCCTTTAAGAGGTTGACCAGGGTTGTGTACAAACCCTCAAAACAACAGCATTTTAAGTGTACTGGCCCTTTAAGAGGTGGACCTGGGAAGCTTACGGACCTTTAAAATTGGCAATACTTTAAGGTGACTGGCCTATGAAGAGGATGACCATGGAAGTGGACAGTCCTTAAAGATGCATTATTGTGTGTGGGTGGCCTTCTAAGAGACAACCCTGGGAATGGACAGACCTTTGGAAATGTCAATGTGGCTTATGAAGTGGAAATCCACTTGAACATGTGACATGTTTTGATGACTGGCCCTTTAAGAGGCAGACCCTAGATATGGACAAACCCTTGAAGAGGTGACAAATTTAAGGCATTATGTCCTTTAAGAGGTTGACCAGGGTTGTGTACAAACCCTCAAAACAACAGCATTTTAAGTGTACTGGCCCTTTAAGAGGTGGAACTGGGAAGCTTACGGACCTTTAAAATTGGCAATACTTTAAGGTGACTGGCCTATGAAGAGGATGACCATGGAAGTGGACAGTCCTTAAAGATGCATTATTGTGTGTGGGTGGCCTTCTAAGAGACAACCCTGGGAATGGACAGACCTTTGGAAATGTCAATGTGGCTTATGAAGTGGAAAGCCACTTGAACATGTGACATGTTTTGCGGACTGGCCCTTTAAGAGGCAGACCCTAGAAGTGGACAAACCCTTGAAGAGGTGACAAATTTAGGGAATTATGTCCTTTAAGAGGTTGACCAGGGTTGTGTACAAACCCTCGAAACAACAGTATTTTAAGTGTACTGGCCCTTTAAGAGGTGGACCTGGGAAGCTTACAGACTTTTAAAATTGGCAATACTTTAAGGTGACTGGCCTATGAAGAGGATGACCATGGAAGTGGACAGTCCTTAAAGATGCATTATTGTGTGTGGGTGGCCTTCTAAGAGACAACCCTGGGAATGGACAGACCTTTGGAAATGTCAATGTGGCTTATGAAGTGGAAATCCACTTGAACATGTGACATGTTTTGATGACTGGCCCTTTAAGAGGCAGACCCTAGATATGGACAAACCCTTGAAGAGGTGACAAATTTAGGGAATTATGTCCTTTAAGAGGTTGACCAGGGTTGTGTACAAACCCTCGAAACAACAGCATTTTAAGTGTACTGGTGTACTGGCCCTTTAAGAGGTGGACCTGGGAAGCTTACGGACCTTTAAAATTGGCAATACTTTAAGGTGACTGGCCTATGAAGAGGATGACCATGGAAGTGGACAGTCCTTAAAGATGCATTATTGTGTGTGGGTGGCCTTCTAAGAGACAACCCTGGGAATGGACAGACCTTTGGAAATGTCAATGTGGCTTATGAAGTGGAAATCCACTTGAACATGTGACATGTTTTGATGACTGGCCCTTTAAGAGGCAGACCCTAGATATGGACAAACCCTTGAAGAGGTGACAAATGTAGGGAATTATGTCCTTTAAGAGGTTGACCAGGGTTGTGTACAAACCCTTGAAACAACAGTATTTTAAGTGTACTGGCCCTTTAAGAGGTGGACCTGGGAAGCTTACAGACCTTTAAAATTGGCAATACTTTAAGGTGACTGGCCTATGAAGAGGATGACCATGGAAGTGGACAGTCCTTAAAGATGCATTATTGTGTGTGGGTGGCCTTCTAAGAGACAACCCTGGGAATGGACAGACCTTTGGAAATGTCAATGTGGCTTATGAAGTGGAAAGCCACTTGAACATGTGACATGTTTTGCGGACTGGCCCTTTAAGAGGCAGACCCTAGAAGTGGACAAACCCTTGAAGAGGTGACAAATTTAGGGAATTATGTCCTTTAAGAGGTTGACCAGGGTTGTGTACAAACCCTCGAAACAACAGCATTTTAAGTGTACTGGCCCTTTAAGAGGTGGACCTGGGAAGCTTACGGACCTTTAAAATTGGCAATACTTTAAGGTGACTGGCCTATGAAGAGGATGACCATGGAAGTGGACAGTCCTTAAAGATGCATTATTGTGTGTGGGTGGCCTTCTAAGAGACAACCCTGGGAATCGACAGACCTTTGGAAATGTCAATGTGGCTTATGAAGTGGAAAGCCACTTGAACATGTGACATGTTTTGATGACTGGCCCTTTAAGAGGCAGACCCTAGAAGTGGACAAACCCTTGAAGAGGTGACAAATTTAGGGAATTATGTCCTTTAAGAGGTTGACCAGGGTTGTGTACAAACCCTTGAAACAACAGCATTTTAAGTGTACTGGCCCTTTAAGAGGTGGACCTGGGAAGCTTACAGACCTTTAAAATTGGCAATACTTTAAGGTGACTGGCCTATGAAGAGGATGACCATGGAAGTGGACAGTCCTTAAAGATGCATTATTGTGTGTGGGTGGCCTTCTAAGAGACAACCCTGGGAATGGACAGACCTTTGGAAATGTCAATGTGGCTTATGAAGTGGAAAGCCACTTGAACATGTGACATGTTTTGCGGACTGGCCCTTTAAGAGGCAGACCCTAGAAGTGGACAAACCCTTGAAGAGGTGACAAATTTAGGGAATTATGTCCTTTAAGAGGTTGACCAGGGTTGTGTACAAACCCTCGAAACAACAGCATTTTAAGTGTACTGGCCCTTTAAGAGGTGGACCTGGGAAGCTTACGGACCTTTAAAATTGGCAATACTTTAAGGTGACTGGCCTATGAAGAGGATGACCAAGGAAGTGGACAGTCCTTAAAGATGCATTATTGTGTGTGGGTGGCCTTCTAAGAGACAACCCTGGGAATCGACAGACCTTTGGAAATGTCAATGTGGCTTATGAAGTGGAAAGCCACTTGAACATGTGACATGTTTTGATGACTGGCCCTTTAAGAGGCAGACCCTAGAAGTGGACAAACCCTTGAAGAGGTGACAAATTTAGGGAATTATGTCCTTTAAGAGGTTGACCAGGGTTGTGTACAAACCCTTGAAACAACAGCATTTTAAGTGTACTGGCCCTTTAAGAGGTGGACCTGGGAAGCTTACAGACCTTTAAAATTGGCAATACTTTAAGGTGACTGGCCTATGAAGAGGATGACCATGGAAGTGGACAGTCCTTAAAGATGCATTATTGTGTGTGGGTGGCCTTCTAAGAGACAACCCAGGGAATGGACAGACCTTTGGAAATGTCAATGTGGCTTATGAAGTGGAAAGCCACTTGAACATGTGACATGTTTTGCGGACTGGCCTTTTAAGAGGCAGACCCTAGAAGTGGACAAACCCTTTTAGAGGTGACAAATTTAGGGAATTATGTCCTTTAAGAGGTTGACCAGGGTTGAGTACAAACCCTTGAAACAACAGCATTTTAAGTGTACTGGCCCTTTAAGAGGTGGACCTGGGAAGCTTACAGACCTTTAAAATTGGCAATACTTTAAGGTGACTGGCCTATGAAGAGGATGACCATGGAAGTGGACAGTTCTTAAAGATGCATTATTGTGTGTGGGTGGCCTTCTAAGAGACAACCCTGGGAATGGACAGACCTTTGGAAATGTCAATGTGGCTTATGAAGTGGAAAGCCACTTGAACATGTGACATGTTTTGCGGAATGGCCCTTTAAGAGGCAGACCCTAGAAGTGGACAAACCCTTGAAGAGGTGACAAATTTAGGGAATTATGTCCTTTAAGAGGTTGACCAGGGTTGTGTACAAACCCTCAAAACAACAGCATTTTAAGTGTACTGGCCCTTTAAGAGGTGGACCTGGGAAGCTTACGGACCTTTAAAATTGGCAATACTTTAAGGTGACTGGCCTATGAAGAGGATGACCATGGAAGTGGACAGTCCTTAAAGATGCATTATTGTGTGTGGGTGGCCTTCTAAGAGACAACCCTGGGAATGGACAGACCTTTGGAAATGTCAATGTGGCTTATGAAGTGGAAAGCCACTTGAACATGTGACATGTTTTGCGGACTGGCCCTTTAAGAGGCAGACCCTAGAAGTGGACAAACCCTTGAAGAGGTGACATATTTAGGGAATTATGTCCTTTAAGAGGTTGACCAGGGTTGTGTACAAACCCTCGAAACAACAGCATTTTAAGTGTACTGGCCCTTTAAGAGGTGGACCTGGGAAGCTTACAGACCTTTAAAATTGGCAATACTTTAAGGTGACTGGCCTATGAAGAGGATGACCATGGAAGTGGACAGTCCTTAAAGATGCATTATTGTGTGTGGGTGGCCTTCTAAGAGACAACCCTGGGAATGGACAGACCTTTGGAAATGTCAATGTGGCTTATGAAGTGGAAAGCCACTTGAACATGTGACATGTTTTGATGACTGGCCCTTTAAGAGGCAGACCCTAGAAGTGGACAAACCCTTGAAGAGGTGACAAATTTAGGGAATTATGTCCTTTAAGAGGTTGACCAGGGTTGAGTACAAACCCTTGAAACAACAGCATTTTAAGTGTACTGGCCCTTTAAGAGGTGGACCTGGGAAGCTTACAGACCTTTAAAATTGGCAATACTTTAAGGTGACTGGCCTATGAAGAGGATGACCATGGAAGTGGACAGTCCTTAAAGATGCATTATTGTGTGTGGGTGGCCTTCTAAGAGACAACCCTGGGAATGGACAGACCTTTGGAAATGTCAATGTGGCTTATGAAGTGGAAAGCCACTTGAACATGTGACATGTTTTGCGGACTGGCCCTTTAAGAGGCAGACCCTAGAAGTGGACAAACCCTTGAAGAGGTGACAAATTTAGGGAATTATGTCCTTTAAGAGGTTGACCAGGGTTGTGTACAAACCCTCAAAACAACAGCATTTTAAGTGTACTGGCCCTTTAAGAGGTGGACCTGGGAAGCTTACGGACCTTTAAAATTGGCAATACTTTAAGGTGACTGGCCTATGAAGAGGATGACCATGGAAGTGGACAGTCCTTAAAGATGCATTATTGTGTGTGGGTGGCCTTCTAAGAGACAACCCTGGGAATGGACAGACCTTTGGAAATGTCAATGTGGCTTATGAAGTGGAAAGCCACTTGAACATGTGACATGTTTTGCGGACTGGCCCTTTAAGAGGCAGACCCTAGAAGTGGACAAACCCTTGAAGAGGTGACAAATTTAGGGAATTATGTCCTTTAAGAGGTTGACCAGGGTTGTGTACAAACCCTCAAAACAACAGCATTTTAAGTGTACTGGCCCTTTAAGAGGTGGACCTGGGAACCTTACAGACCTTTAAAATTGGCAATACTTTAAGGTGACTGGCCTATGAAGAGGATGACCATGGAAGTGGACAGTCCTTAAAGATGCATTATTGTGTGTGGGTGGCCTTCTAAGAGACAACCCTGGGAATGGACAGACCTTTGGAAATGTCAATGTGGCTTATGAAGTGGAAAGCCACTTGAACATGTGACATGTTTTGATGACTGGCCCTTTAAGAGGCAGACCCTAGAAGTGGACAAACCCTTGAAGAGGTGACAAATTTAGGGAATTATGTCCTTTAAGAGGTTGACCAGGGTTGTGTACAAACCCTTGAAACAACAGCATTTTAAGTGTACTGGCCCTTTAAGAGGTGGACCTGGGAAGCTTACGGACCTTTAAAATTGGCAATACTTTAAGGTGACTGGCCTATGAAGAGGATGACCATGGAAGTGGACAGTCCTTAAAGATGCATTATTGTGTGTGGGTGGCCTTCTAAGAGACAACCCTGGGAATGGACAGACCTTTGGAAATGTCAATGTGGCTTATGAAGTGGAAAGCCACTTGAACATGTGACATGTTTTGCGGACTGGCCCTTTAAGAGGCAGACCCTAGAAGTGGACAAACCCTTGAAGAGGTGACAAATTTAGGGAATTATGTCCTTTAAGAGGTTGACCAGGGTTGTGTACAAACCCTTGAAACAACAGCATTTTAAGTGTACTGGCCCTTTAAGAGGTGGACCTGGGAAGCTTACAGACCTTTGAAATTGGCAATACTTTAAGGTGACTGGCCTATGAAGAGGATGACCATGGAAGTGGACAGTCCTTAAAGATGCATTATTGTGTGTGGGTGGCCTTCTAAGAGACAACCCTGGGAATGGACAGACCTTTGGAAATGTCAATGTGGCTTATGAAGTGGAAAGCCACTTGAACATGTGACATGTTTTGATGACTGGCCCTTTAAGAGGCAGACCCTAGATATGGACAAACCCTTGAAGAGGTGACAAATTTAGGGAATTATGTCCTTTAAGAGGTTGACCAGGGTTGTGTACAAACCCTTGAAACAACAGTATTTTAAGTGTACTGGCCCTTTAAGAGGTGGACCTGGGAAGCTTACAGACCTTTAAAATTGGCAATACTTTAAGGTGACTGGCCTATGAAGAGGATGACCATGGAAGTGGACAGTCCTTAAAGATGCATTATTGTGTGTGGGTGGCCTTCTAAGAGACAACCCTGGGAATGGACAGACCTTTGGAAATGTCAATGTGGCTTATGAAGTGGAAAGCCACTTGAACATGTGACATGTTTTGCGGACTGGCCCTTTAAGAGGCAGACCCTAGAAGTGGACAAATCCTTGAAGAGGTGACATATTTAGGGAATTATGTCCTTTAAGAGGTTGACCAGGGTTGTGTACAAACCCTCGAAACAACAGCATTTTAAGTGTACTGGCCCTTTAAGAGGTGGACCTGGGAAGCTTACAGACCTTTAAAATTGGCAATACTTTAAGGTGACTGGCCTATGAAGAGGATGACCATGGAAGTGGACAGTCCTTAAAGATGCATTATTGTGTGTGGGTGGCCTTCTAAGAGACAACCCTGGGAATGGACA
Organism: Eleutherodactylus coqui; assembly: GCF_035609145.1. Taxonomy (NCBI): domain Eukaryota; kingdom Metazoa; phylum Chordata; class Amphibia; order Anura; family Eleutherodactylidae; genus Eleutherodactylus; species Eleutherodactylus coqui. The sequence goes on from NW_027102418.1 coordinate 349,025, forward strand.
GACCTTTGGAAATGTCAATGTGGCTTATGAAGTGGAAAGCCACTTGAACATGTGACATGTTTTGATGACTGGCCCTTTAAGAGGCAGACCCTAGAAGTGGACAAACCCTTGAAGAGGTGACAAATTTAGGGAATTATGTCCTTTAAGAGGTTGACCAGGGTTGAGTACAAACCCTTGAAACAACAGCATTTTAAGTGTACTGGCCCTTTAAGAGGTGGACCTGGGAAGCTTACAGACCTTTAAAATTGGCAATACTTTAAGGTGACTGGCCTATGAAGAGGATGACCATGGAAGTGGACAGTCCTTAAAGATGCATTATTGTGTGTGGGTGGCCTTCTAAGAGACAACCCTGGGAATGGACAGACCTTTGGAAATGTCAATGTGGCTTATGAAGTGGAAAGCCACTTGAACATGTGACATGTTTTGCGGACTGGCCCTTTAAGAGGCAAACCCTAGAAGTGGACAAACCCTTGAAGAGGTGACAAATTTAGGGAATTATGTCCTTTAAGAGGTTGACCAGGGTTGTGTACAAACCCTCAAAACAACAGCATTTTAAGTGTACTGGCCCTTTAAGAGGTGGACCTGGGAAGCTTACGGACCTTTAAAATTGGCAATACTTTAAGGTGACTGGCCTATGAAGAGGATGACCATGGAAGTGGACAGTCCTTAAAGATGCATTATTGTGTGTGGGTGGCCTTCTAAGAGACAACCCTGGGAATGGACAGACCTTTGGAAATGTCAATGTGGCTTATGAAGTGGAAAGCCACTTGAACATGTGACATGTTTTGCGGACTGGCCCTTTAAGAGGCAGACCCTAGAAGTGGACAAACCCTTGAAGAGGTGACAAATTTAGGGAATTATGTCCTTTAAGAGGTTGACCAGGGTTGTGTACAAACCCTTGAAACAACAGCATTTTAAGTGTACTGGCCCTTTAAGAGGTGGACCTGGGAAGCTTACAGACCTTTGAAATTGGCAATACTTTAAGGTGACTGGCCTATGAAGAGGATGACCATGGAAGTGGACAGTCCTTAAAGATGCATTATTGTGTGTGGGTGGCCTTCTAAGAGACAACCCTGGGAATGGACAGACCTTTGGAAATGTCAATGTGGCTTATGAAGTGGAAAGCCACTTGAACATGTGACATGTTTTGATGACTGGCCCTTTAAGAGGCAGACCCTAGATATGGACAAACCCTTGAAGAGGTGACAAATTTAGGGAATTATGTCCTTTAAGAGGTTGACCAGGGTTGTGTACAAACCCTTGAAACAACAGTATTTTAAGTGTACTGGCCCTTTAAGAGGTGGACCTGGGAAGCTTACAGACCTTTAAAATTGGCAATACTTTAAGGTGACTGGCCTATGAAGAGGATGACCATGGAAGTGGACAGTCCTTAAAGATGCATTATTGTGTGTGGGTGGCCTTCTAAGAGACAACCCTGGGAATGGACAGACCTTTGGAAATGTCAATGTGGCTTATGAAGTGGAAAGCCACTTGAACATGTGACATGTTTTGCGGACTGGCCCTTTAAGAGGCAGACCCTAGAAGTGGACAAACCCTTGAAGAGGTGACATATTTAGGGAATTATGTCCTTTAAGAGGTTGACCAGGGTTGTGTACAAACCCTCGAAACAACAGCATTTTAAGTGTACTGGCCCTTTAAGAGGTGGACCTGGGAAGCTTACAGACCTTTAAAATTGGCAATACTTTAAGGTGACTGGCCTATGAAGAGGATGACCATGGAAGTGGACAGTCCTTAAAGATGCATTATTGTGTGTGGGTGGCCTTCTAAGAGACAACCCTGGGAATGGACAGACCTTTGGAAATGTCAATGTGGCTTATGAAGTGGAAAGCCACTTGAACATGTGACATGTTTTGATGACTGGCCCTTTAAGAGGCAGACCCTAGAAGTGGACAAACCCTTGAAGAGGTGACAAATTTAGGGAATTATGTCCTTTAAGAGGTTGACCAGGGTTGAGTACAAACCCTTGAAACAACAGCATTTTAAGTGTACTGGCCCTTTAAGAGGTGGACCTGGGAAGCTTACAGACCTTTAAAATTGGCAATACTTTAAGGTGACTGGCCTATGAAGAGGATGACCATGGAAGTGGACAGTCCTTAAAGATGCATTATTGTGTGTGGGTGGCCTTCTAAGAGACAACCCTGGGAATGGACAGACCTTTGGAAATGTCAATGTGGCTTATGAAGTGGAAAGCCACTTGAACATGTGACATGTTTTGCGGACTGGCCCTTTAAGAGGCAGACCCTAGAAGTGGACAAACCCTTGAAGAGGTGACAAATTTAGGGAATTATGTCCTTTAAGAGGTTGACCAGGGTTGTGTACAAACCCTCAAAACAACAGCATTTTAAGTGTACTGGCCCTTTAAGAGGTGGACCTGGGAAGCTTACGGACCTTTAAAATTGGCAATACTTTAAGGTGACTGGCCTATGAAGAGGATGACCATGGAAGTGGACAGTCCTTAAAGATGCATTATTGTGTGTGGGTGGCCTTCTAAGAGACAACCCTGGGAATGGACAGACCTTTGGAAATGTCAATGTGGCTTATGAAGTGGAAAGCCACTTGAACATGTGACATGTTTTGCGGACTGGCCCTTTAAGAGGCAGACCCTAGAAGTGGACAAACCCTTGAAGAGGTGACAAATTTAGGGAATTATGTCCTTTAAGAGGTTGACCAGGGTTGTGTACAAACCCTCAAAACAACAGCATTTTAAGTGTACTGGCCCTTTAAGAGGTGGACCTGGGAACCTTACAGACCTTTAAAATTGGCAATACTTTAAGGTGACTGGCCTATGAAGAGGATGACCATGGAAGTGGACAGTCCTTAAAGATGCATTATTGTGTGTGGGTGGCCTTCTAAGAGACAACCCTGGGAATGGACAGACCTTTGGAAATGTCAATGTGGCTTATGAAGTGGAAAGCCACTTGAACATGTGACATGTTTTGATGACTGGCCCTTTAAGAGGCAGACCCTAGAAGTGGACAAACCCTTGAAGAGGTGACAAATTTAGGGAATTATGTCCTTTAAGAGGTTGACCAGGGTTGTGTACAAACCCTTGAAACAACAGTATTTTAAGTGTACTGGCCCTTTAAGAGGTGGACCTGGGAAGCTTACAGACCTTTAAAATTGGCAATACTTTAAGGTGACTGGCCTATGAAGAGGATGACCATGGAAGTGGACAGTCCTTAAAGATGCATTATTGTGTGTGGGTGGCCTTCTAAGAGACAACCCTGGGAATGGACAGACCTTTGGAAATGTCAATGTGGCTTATGAAGTGGAAAGCCACTTGAACATGTGACATGTTTTGATGACTGGCCCTTTAAGAGGCAGACCCTAGAAGTGGACAAACCCTTGAAGAGGTGACAAATTTAGGGAATTATGTCCTTTAAGAGGTTGACCAGGGTTGAGTACAAACCCTTGAAACAACAGCATTTTAAGTGTACTGGCCCTTTAAGAGGTGGACCTGGGAAGCTTACAGACCTTTAAAATTGGCAATACTTTAAGGTGACTGGCCTATGAAGAGGATGACCATGGAAGTGGACAGTCCTTAAAGATGCATTATTGTGTGTGGGTGGCCTTCTAAGAGACAACCCTGGGAATGGACAGACCTTTGGAAATGTCAATGTGGCTTATGAAGTGGAAAGCCACTTGAACATGTGACATGTTTTGCGGACTGGTCCTTTAAGAGGCAAACCCTAGAAGTGGACAAACCCTTGAAGAGGTGACAAATTTAGGGAATTATGTCCTTTAAGAGGTTGACCAGGGTTGTGTACAAACCCTCAAAACAACAGCATTTTAAGTGTACTGGCCCTTTAAGAGGTGGACCTGGGAAGCTTACGGACCTTTAAAATTGGCAATACTTTAAGGTGACTGGCCTATGAAGAGGATGACCATGGAAGTGGACAGTCCTTAAAGATGCATTATTGTGTGTGGGTGGCCTTCTAAGAGACAACCCTGGGAATGGACAGACCTTTGGAAATGTCAATGTGGCTTATGAAGTGGAAAGCCACTTGAACATGTGACATGTTTTGCGGACTGGCCCTTTAAGAGGCAGACCCTAGAAGTGGACAAACCCTTGAAGAGGTGACAAATTTAGGGAATTATGTCCTTTAAGAGGTTGACCAGGGTTGTGTACAAACCCTTGAAACAACAGCATTTTAAGTGTACTGGCCCTTTAAGAGGTGGACCTGGGAAGCTTACAGACCTTTGAAATTGGCAATACTTTAAGGTGACTGGCCTATGAAGAGGATGACCATGGAAGTGGACAGTCCTTAAAGATGCATTATTGTGTGTGGGTGGCCTTCTAAGAGACAACCCTGGGAATGGACAGACCTTTGGAAATGTCAATGTGGCTTATGAAGTGGAAAGCCACTTGAACATGTGACATGTTTTGATGACTGGCCCTTTAAGAGGCAGACCCTAGATATGGACAAACCCTTGAAGAGGTGACAAATTTAGGGAATTATGTCCTTTAAGAGGTTGACCAGGGTTGTGTACAAACCCTTGAAACAACAGTATTTTAAGTGTACTGGCCCTTTAAGAGGTGGACCTGGGAAGCTTACAGACCTTTAAAATTGGCAATACTTTAAGGTGACTGGCCTATGAAGAGGATGACCATGGAAGTGGACAGTCCTTAAAGATGCATTATTGTGTGTGGGTGGCCTTCTAAGAGACAACCCTGGGAATGGACAGACCTTTGGAAATGTCAATGTGGCTTATGAAGTGGAAAGCCACTTGAACATGTGACATGTTTTGCGGACTGGCCCTTTAAGAGGCAGACCCTAGAAGTGGACAAACCCTTGAAGAGGTGACATATTTAGGGAATTATGTCCTTTAAGAGGTTGACCAGGGTTGTGTACAAACCCTCGAAACAACAGCATTTTAAGTGTACTGGCCCTTTAAGAGGTGGACCTGGGAAGCTTTCAGACCTTTAAAATTGGCAATACTTTAAGGTGACTGGCCTATGAAGAGGATGACCATGGAAGTGGACAGTCCTTAAAGATGCATTATTGTGTGTGGGTGGCCTTCTAAGAGACAACCCTGGGAATGGACAGACCTTTGGAAATGTCAATGTGGCTTATGAAGTGGAAAGCCACTTGAACATGTGACATGTTTTGATGACTGGCCCTTTAAGAGGCAGACCCTAGAAGTGGACAAACCCTTGAAGAGGTGACAAATTTAGGGAATTATGTCCTTTAAGAGGTTGACCAGGGTTGTGTACAAACCCTCGAAACAACAGCATTTTAAGTGTACTGGCCCTTTAAGAGGTGGACCTGGGAAGCTTACAGACCTTTAAAATTGGCAATACTTTAAGGTGACTGGCCTATGAAGAGGATGACCATGGAAGTGGACAGTCCTTAAAGATGCATTATTGTGTGTGGGTGGCCTTCTAAGAGACAACCCTGGGAATGGACAGACCTTTGGAAATGTCAATGTGGCTTATGAAGTGGAAAGCCACTTGAACATGTGACATGTTTTGATGACTGGCCCTTTAAGAGGCAGACCCTAGAAGTGGACAAACCCTTGAAGAGGTGACAAATCTAGGGAATTATGTCCTTTAAGAGGTTGACCAGGGTTGAGTACAAACCCTTGAAACAACAGCATTTTAAGTGTACTGGCCCTTTAAGAGGTGGACCTCGGAAGCTTTGCAGACCTTTAAAATTGGCAATACTTTAAGGTGACTGGCCTATGAAGAGGATGACCATGGAAGTGGACAGTCCTTAAAGATGCATTATTGTGTGTGGGTGGCCTTCTAAGAGACAACCCTGGGAATTGACAGACCTTTGGAAATGTCAATGTGGCTTATGAAGTGGAAAGCCACTTGAACATGTGACATGTTTTGATGACTGGCCCTTTAAGAGGCAGACCCTAGAAGTGGACAAACCCTTGAAGAGGTGACAAATTTAGGGAATTATGTCCTTTAAGAGGTTGACCAGGGTTGAGTACAAACCCTTGAAACAACAGCATTTTAAGTGTACTGGCCCTTTAAGAGGTGGACCTCGGAAGCTTTGCAGACCTTTAAAATTGGCAATACTTTAAGGTGACTGGCCTATGAAGAGGATGACCATGGAAGTGGACAGTCCTTAAAGATGCATTATTGTGTGTGGGTGGCCTTCTAAGAGACAACCCTGGGAATTGACAGACCTTTGGAAATGTCAATGTGGCTTATGAAGTGGAAAGCCACTTGAACATGTGACATGTTTTGATGACTGGCCCTTTAAGAGGCAGACCCTAGAAGTGGACAAACCCTTGAAGAGGTGACAAATTTAGGGAATTATGTCCTTTAAGAGGTTGACCAGGGTTGTGTACAAACCCTTGAAACAACAGCATTTTAAGTGTACTGGCCCTTTAAGAGGTGGACCTGGGAAGCTTACAGACCTTTAAAATTGGCAATACTTTAAGGTGACTGGCCTATGAAGAGGATGACCATGGAAGTGGACAGTCCTTAAAGATGCATTATTGTGTGTGGGTGGCCTTCTAAGAGACAACCCTGGGAATGGACAGACCTTTGGAAATGTCAATGTGGCTTATGAAGTGGAAAGCCACTTGAACATGTGACATGTTTTGATGACTGGCCCTTTAAGAGGCAGACCCTAGAAGTGGACAAACCCTTGAAGAGGTGACAAATTTAGGGAATTATGTCCTTTAAGAGGTTGACCAGGGTTGAGTACAAACCCTTGAAACAACAGCATTTTAAGTGTACTGGCCCTTTAAGAGGTGGACCTGGGAAGCTTACAGACCTTTAAAATTGGCAATACTTTAAGGTGACTGGCCTATGAAGAGGATGACCATGGAAGTGGACAGTTCTTAAAGATGCATTATTGTGTGTGGGTGGCCTTCTAAGAGACAACCCTGGGAATGGACAGACCTTTGGAAATGTCAATGTGGCTTATGAAGTGGAAAGCCACTTGAACATGTGACATGTTTTGCGGAATGGCCCTTTAAGAGGCAGACCCTAGAAGTGGACAAACCCTTGAAGAGGTGACAAATTTAGGGAATTATGTCCTTTAAGAGGTTGACCAGGGTTGTGTACAAACCCTCAAAACAACAGCATTTTAAGTGTACTGGCCCTTTAAGAGGTGGACCTGGGAAGCTTACGGACCTTTAAAATTGGCAATACTTTAAGGTGACTGGCCTATGAAGAGGATGACCATGGAAGTGGACAGTCCTTAAAGATGCATTATTGTGTGTGGGTGGCCTTCTAAGAGACAACCCTGGGAATGGACAGACCTTTGGAAATGTCAATGTGGCTTATGAAGTGGAAAGCCACTTGAACATGTGACATGTTTTGCGGACTGGCCCTTTAAGAGGCAGACCCTAGAAGTGGACAAACCCTTGAAGAGGTGACATATTTAGGGAATTATGTCCTTTAAGAGGTTGACCAGGGTTGTGTACAAACCCTCGAAACAACAGCATTTTAAGTGTACTGGCCCTTTAAGAGGTGGACCTGGGAAGCTTACAGACCTTTAAAATTGGCAATACTTTAAGGTGACTGGCCTATGAAGAGGATGACCATGGAAGTGGACAGTCCTTAAAGATGCATTATTGTGTGTGGGTGGCCTTCTAAGAGACAACCCTGGGAATGGACAGACCTTTGGAAATGTCAATGTGGCTTATGAAGTGGAAAGCCACTTGAACATGTGACATGTTTTGATGACTGGCCCTTTAAGAGGCAGACCCTAGAAGTGGACAAACCCTTGAAGAGGTGACAAATTTAGGGAATTATGTCCTTTAAGAGGTTGACCAGGGTTGAGTACAAACCCTTGAAACAACAGCATTTTAAGTGTACTGGCCCTTTAAGAGGTGGACCTGGGAAGCTTACAGACCTTTAAAATTGGCAATACTTTAAGGTGACTGGCCTATGAAGAGGATGACCATGGAAGTGGACAGTCCTTAAAGATGCATTATTGTGTGTGGGTGGCCTTCTAAGAGACAACCCTGGGAATGGACAGACCTTTGGAAATGTCAATGTGGCTTATGAAGTGGAAAGCCACTTGAACATGTGACATGTTTTGCGGACTGGCCCTTTAAGAGGCAGACCCTAGAAGTGGACAAACCCTTGAAGAGGTGACAAATTTAGGGAATTATGTCCTTTAAGAGGTTGACCAGGGTTGTGTACAAACCCTCAAAACAACAGCATTTTAAGTGTACTGGCCCTTTAAGAGGTGGACCTGGGAAGCTTACGGACCTTTAAAATTGGCAATACTTTAAGGTGACTGGCCTATGAAGAGGATGACCATGGAAGTGGACAGTCCTTAAAGATGCATTATTGTGTGTGGGTGGCCTTCTAAGAGACAACCCTGGGAATGGACAGACCTTTGGAAATGTCAATGTGGCTTATGAAGTGGAAAGCCACTTGAACATGTGACATGTTTTGCGGACTGGCCCTTTAAGAGGCAGACCCTAGAAGTGGACAAACCCTTGAAGAGGTGACAAATTTAGGGAATTATGTCCTTTAAGAGGTTGACCAGGGTTGTGTACAAACCCTCAAAACAACAGCATTTTAAGTGTACTGGCCCTTTAAGAGGTGGACCTGGGAACCTTACAGACCTTTAAAATTGGCAATACTTTAAGGTGACTGGCCTATGAAGAGGATGACCATGGAAGTGGACAGTCCTTAAAGATGCATTATTGTGTGTGGGTGGCCTTCTAAGAGACAACCCTGGGAATGGACAGACCTTTGGAAATGTCAATGTGGCTTATGAAGTGGAAAGCCACTTGAACATGTGACATGTTTTGATGACTGGCCCTTTAAGAGGCAGACCCTAGAAGTGGACAAACCCTTGAAGAGGTGACAAATTTAGGGAATTATGTCCTTTAAGAGGTTGACCAGGGTTGTGTACAAACCCTTGAAACAACAGCATTTTAAGTGTACTGGCCCTTTAAGAGGTGGACCTGGGAAGCTTACAGACCTTTAAAATTGGCAATACTTTAAGGTGACTGGCCTATGAAGAGGATGACCATGGAAGTGGACAGTCCTTAAAGATGCATTATTGTGTGTGGGTGGCCTTCTAAGAGACAACCCTGGGAATGGACAGACCTTTGGAAATGTCAATGTGGCTTATGAAGTGGAAAGCCACTTGAACATGTGACATGTTTTGATGACTGGCCCTTTAAGAGGCAGACCCTAGAAGTGGACAAACCCTTGAAGAGGTGACAAATTTAGGGAATTATGTCCTTTAAGAGGTTGACCAGGGTTGAGTACAAACCCTTGAAACAACAGCATTTTAAGTGTACTGGCCCTTTAAGAGGTGGACCTGGGAAGCTTACAGACCTTTAAAATTGGCAATACTTTAAGGTGACTGGCCTATGAAGAGGATGACCATGGAAGTGGACAGTCCTTAAAGATGCATTATTGTGTGTGGGTGGCCTTCTAAGAGACAACCCTGGGAATGGACAGACCTTTGGAAATGTCAATGTGGCTTATGAAGTGGAAAGCCACTTGAACATGTGACATGTTTTGCGGACTGGTCCTTTAAGAGGCAAACCCTAGAAGTGGACAAACCCTTGAAGAGGTGACAAATTTAGGGAATTATGTCCTTTAAGAGGTTGACCAGGGTTGTGTACAAACCCTCAAAACAACAGCATTTTAAGTGTACTGGCCCTTTAAGAGGTGGACCTGGGAAGCTTACGGACCTTTAAAATTGGCAATACTTTAAGGTGACTGGCCTATGAAGAGGATGACCATGGAAGTGGACAGTCCTTAAAGACGCATTATTGTGTGTGGGTGGCCTTCTAAGAGACAACCCTGGGAATGGACAGACCTTTGGAAATGTCAATGTGGCTTATGAAGTGGAAAGCCACTTGAACATGTGACATGTTTTGCGGACTGGCCCTTTAAGAGGCAGACCCTAGAAGTGGACAAACCCTTGAAGAGGTGACAAATTTAGGGAATTATGTCCTTTAAGAGGTTGACCAGGGTTGTGTACAAACCCTTGAAACAACAGCATTTTAAGTGTACTGGCCCTTTAAGAGGTGGACCTGGGAAGCTTACAGACCTTTGAAATTGGCAATACTTTAAGGTGACTGGCCTATGAAGAGGATGACCATGGAAGTGGACAGTCCTTAAAGATGCATTATTGTGTGTGGGTGGCCTTCTAAGAGACAACCCTGGGAATGGACAGACCTTTGGAAATGTCAATGTGGCTTATGAAGTGGAAAGCCACTTGAACATGTGACATGTTTTGATGACTGGCCCTTTAAGAGGCAGACCCTAGATATGGACAAACCCTTGAAGAGGTGACAAATTTAGGGAATTATGTCCTTTAAGAGGTTGACCAGGGTTGTGTACAAACCCTTGAAACAACAGTATTTTAAGTGTACTGGCCCTTTAAGAGGTGGACCTGGGAAGCTTACAGACCTTTAAAATTGGCAATACTTTAAGGTGACTGGCCTATGAAGAGGATGACCATGGAAGTGGACAGTCCTTAAAGATGCATTATTGTGTGTGGGTGGCCTTCTAAGAGACAACCCTGGGAATGGACAGACCTTTGGAAATGTCAATGTGGCTTATGAAGTGGAAAGCCACTTGAACATGTGACATGTTTTGCGGACTGGCCCTTTAAGAGGCAGACCCTAGAAGTGGACAAACCCTTGAAGAGGTGACATATTTAGGGAATTATGTCCTTTAAGAGGTTGACCAGGGTTGTGTACAAACCCTCGAAACAACAGCATTTTAAGTGTACTGGCCCTTTAAGAGGTGGACCTGGGAAGCTTACAGACCTTTAAAATTGGCAATACTTTAAGGTGACTGGCCTATGAAGAGGATGACCATGGAAGTGGACAGTCCTTAAAGATGCATTATTGTGTGTGGGTGGCCTTCTAAGAGACAACCCTGGGAATGGACAGACCTTTGGAAATGTCAATGTGGCTTATGAAGTGGAAAGCCACTTGAACATGTGACATGTTTTGATGACTGGCCCTTTAAGAGGCAGACCCTAGAAGTGGACAAACCCTTGAAGAGGTGACAAATTTAGGGAATTATGTCCTTTAAGAGGTTGACCAGGGTTGTGTACAAACCCTCGAAACAACAGCATTTTAAGTGTACTGGCCCTTTAAGAGGTGGACCTGGGAAGCTTACAGACCTTTAAAATTGGCAATACTTTAAGGTGACTGGCCTATGAAGAGGATGACCATGGAAGTGGACAGTCCTTAAAGATGCATTATTGTGTGTGGGTGGCCTTCTAAGAGACAACCCTGGGAATGGACAGACCTTTGGAAATGTCAATGTGGCTTATGAAGTGGAAAGCCACTTGAACATGTGACATGTTTTGATGACTGGCCCTTTAAGAGGCAGACCCTAGAAGTGGACAAACCCTTGAAGAGGTGACAAATCTAGGGAATTATGTCCTTTAAGAGGTTGACCAGGGTTGAGTACAAACCCTTGAAACAACAGCATTTTAAGTGTACTGGCCCTTTAAGAGGTGGACCTCGGAAGCTTTGCAGACCTTTAAAATTGGCAATACTTTAAGGTGACTGGCCTATGAAGAGGATGACCATGGAAGTGGACAGTCCTTAAAGATGCATTATTGTGTGTGGGTGGCCTTCTAAGAGACAACCCTGGGAATTGACAGACCTTTGGAAATGTCAATGTGGCTTATGAAGTGGAAAGCCACTTGAACATGTGACATGTTTTGATGACTGGCCCTTTAAGAGGCAGACCCTAGAAGTGGACAAACCCTTGAAGAGGTGACAAATTTAGGGAATTATGTCCTTTAAGAGGTTGACCAGGGTTGAGTACAAACCCTTGAAACAACAGCATTTTAAGTGTACTGGCCCTTTAAGAGGTGGACCTCGGAAGCTTTGCAGACCTTTAAAATTGGCAATACTTTAAGGTGACTGGCCTATGAAGAGGATGACCATGGAAGTGGACAGTCCTTAAAGATGCATTATTGTGTGTGGGTGGCCTTCTAAGAGACAACCCTGGGAATTGACAGACCTTTGGAAATGTCAATGTGGCTTATGAAGTGGAAAGCCACTTGAACATGTGACATGTTTTGATGACTGGCCCTTTAAGAGGCAGACCCTAGAAGTGGACAAACCCTTGAAGAGGTGACAAATTTAGGGAATTATGTCCTTTAAGAGGTTGACCAGGGTTGTGTACAAACCCTTGAAACAACAGCATTTTAAGTGTACTGGCCCTTTAAGAGGTGGACCTGGGAAGCTTACAGACCTTTAAAATTGGCAATACTTTAAGGTGACTGGCCTATGAAGAGGATGACCATGGAAGTGGACAGTCCTTAAAGATGCATTATTGTGTGTGGGTGGCCTTCTAAGAGACAACCCTGGGAATGGACAGACCTTTGGAAATGTCAATGTGGCTTATGAAGTGGAAAGCCACTTGAACATGTGACATGTTTTGATGACTGGCCCTTTAAGAGGCAGACCCTAGAAGTGGACAAACCCTTGAAGAGGTGACAAATTTAGGGAATTATGTCCTTTAAGAGGTTGACCAGGGTTGAGTACAAACCCTTGAAACAACAGCATTTTAAGTGTACTGGCCCTTTAAGAGGTGGACCTGGGAAGCTTACAGACCTTTAAAATTGGCAATACTTTAAGGTGACTGGCCTATGAAGAGGATGACCATGGAAGTGGACAGTTCTTAAAGATGCATTATTGTGTGTGGGTGGCCTTCTAAGAGACAACCCTGGGAATGGACAGACCTTTGGAAATGTCAATGTGGCTTATGAAGTGGAAAGCCACTTGAACATGTGACATGTTTTGCGGAATGGCCCTTTAAGAGGCAGACCCTAGAAGTGGACAAACCCTTGAAGAGGTGACAAATTTAGGGAATTATGTCCTTTAAGAGGTTGACCAGGGTTGTGTACAAACCCTCAAAACAACAGCATTTTAAGTGTACTGGCCCTTTAAGAGGTGGACCTGGGAAGCTTACGGACCTTTAAAATTGGCAATACTTTAAGGTGACTGGCCTATGAAGAGGATGACCATGGAAGTGGACAGTCCTTAAAGATGCATTATTGTGTGTGGGTGGCCTTCTAAGAGACAACCCTGGGAATGGACAGACCTTTGGAAATGTCAATGTGGCTTATGAAGTGGAAAGCCACTTGAACATGTGACATGTTTTGCGGACTGGCCCTTTAAGAGGCAGACCCTAGAAGTGGACAAACCCTTGAAGAGGTGACAAATTTAGGGAATTATGTCCTTTAAGAGGTTGACCAGGGTTGTGTACAAACCCTTGAAACAACAGCATTTTAAGTGTACTGGCCCTTTAAGAGGTGGACCTGGGAAGCTTACAGACCTTTAAAATTGGCAATACTTTAAGGTGACTGGCCTATGAAGAGGATGACCATGGAAGTGGACAGTCCTTAAAGATGCATTATTGTGTGTGGGTGGCCTTCTAAGAGACAACCCTGGGAATGGACAGACCTTTGGAAATGTCAATGTGGCTTATGAAGTGGAAAGCCACTTGAACATGTGACATGTTTTGCGGACTGGCCCTTTAAGAGGCAGACCCTAGAAGTGGACAAACCCTTGAAGAGGTGACAAATTTAGGGAATTATGTCCTTTAAGAGGTTGACCAGGGTTGTGTACAAACCCTTGAAACAACAGCATTTTAAGTGTACTGGCCCTTTAAGAGGTGGACCTGGGAAGCTTACAGACCTTTAAAATTGGCAATACTTTAAGGTGACTGGCCTATGAAGAGGATGACCATGGAAGTGGACAGTCCTTAAAGATGCATTATTGTGTGTGGGTGGCCTTCTAAGAGACAACCCTGGGAATGGACAGACCTTTGGAAATGTCAATGTGGCTTATGAAGTGGAAAGCCACTTGAACATGTGACATGTTTTGCGGACTGGCCCTTTAAGAGGCAGACCCTAGAAGTGGACAAACCCTTGAAGAGGTGACAAATTTAGGGAATTATGTCCTTTAAGAGGTTGACCAGGGTTGTGTACAAACCCTCAAAACAACAGCATTTTAAGTGTACTGGCCCTTTAAGAGGTGGACCTGGGAAGCTTACGGACCTTTAAAATTGGCAATACTTTAAGGTGACTGGCCTATGAAGAGGATGACCATGGAAGTGGACAGTCCTTAAAGATGCATTATTGTGTGTGGGTGGCCTTCTAAGAGACAACCCTGGGAATGGACAGACCTTTGGAAATGTCAATGTGGCTTATGAAGTGGAAAGCCACTTGAACATGTGACATGTTTTGCGGACTGGCCCTTTAAGAGGCAGACCCTAGAAGTGGACAAACCCTTGAAGAGGTGACAAATTTAGGGAATTATGTCCTTTAAGAGGTTGACCAGGGTTGTGTACAAACCCTTGAAACAACAGCATTTTAAGTGTACTGGCCCTTTAAGAGGTGGACCTGGGAAGCTTACAGACCTTTAAAATTGGCAATACTTTAAGGTGACTGGCCTATGAAGAGGATGACCATGGAAGTGGACAGTCCTTAAAGATGCATTATTGTGTGTGGGTGGCCTTCTAAGAGACAACCCTGGGAATGGACAGACCTTTGGAAATGTCAATGTGGCTTATGAAGTGGAAAGCCACTTGAACATGTGACATGTTTTGCGGACTGGCCCTTTAAGAGGCAGACCCTAGAAGTGGACAAACCCTTGAAGAGGTGACAAATTTAGGGAATTATGTCCTTTAAGAGGTTGACCAGGGTTGTGTACAAACCCTCAAAACAACAGCATTTTAAGTGTACTGGCCCTTTAAGAGGTGGACCTGGGAAGCTTACGGACCTTTAAAATTGGCAATACTTTAAGGTGACTGGCCTATGAAGAGGATGACCATGGAAGTGGACAGTCCTTAAAGATGCATTATTGTGTGTGGGTGGCCTTCTAAGAGACAACCCTGGGAATGGACAGACCTTTGGAAATGTCAATGTGGCTTATGAAGTGGAAAGCCACTTGAACATGTGACATGTTTTGCGGACTGGCCCTTTAAGAGGCAGACCCTAGAAGTGGACAAACCCTTGAAGAGGTGACAAATTTAGGGAATTATGTCCTTTAAGAGGTTGACCAGGGTTGTGTACAAACCCTTGAAACAACAGCATTTTAAGTGTACTGGCCCTTTAAGAGGTGGACCTGGGAAGCTTACAGACCTTTAAAATTGGCAATACTTTAAGGTGACTGGCCTATGAAGAGGATGACCATGGAAGTGGACAGTCCTTAAAGATGCATTATTGTGTGTGGGTGGCCTTCTAAGAGACAACCCTGGGAATGGACAGACCTTTGGAAATGTCAATGTGGCTTATGAAGTGGAAAGCCACTTGAACATGTGACATGTTTTGCGGACTGGCCCTTTAAGAGGCAGACCCTAGAAGTGGACAAACCCTTGAAGAGGTGACAAATTTAGGGAATTATGTCCTTTAAGAGGTTGACCAGGGTTGTGTACAAACCCTCAAAACAACAGCATTTTAAGTGTACTGGCCCTTTAAGAGGTGGACCTGGGAAGCTTACGGACCTTTAAAATTGGCAATACTTTAAGGTGACTGGCCTATGAAGAGGATGACCATGGAAGTGGACAGTCCTTAAAGATGCATTATTGTGTGTGGGTGGCCTTCTAAGAGACAACCCTGGGAATGGACAGACCTTTGGAAATGTCAATGTGGCTTATGAAGTGGAAAGCCACTTGAACATGTGACATGTTTTGCGGACTGGCCCTTTAAGAGGCAGACCCTAGAAGTGGACAAACCCTTGAAGAGGTGACAAATTTAGGGAATTATGTCCTTTAAGAGGTTGACCAGGGTAGTGTACAAACCCTTGAAACAACAGCATTTTAAGTGTACTGGCCCTTTAAGAGGTGGACCTGGGAAGCTTACAGACCTTTAAAATTGGCAATACTTTAAGGTGACTGGCCTATGAAGAGGATGACCATGGAAGTGGACAGTCCTTAAAGATGCATTATTGTGTGTGGGTGGCCTTCTAAGAGACAACCCTGGGAATGGACAGACCTTTGGAAATGTCAATGTGGCTTATGAAGTGGAAAGCCACTTGAACATGTGACATGTTTTGATGACTGGCCCTTTAAGAGGCAGACCCTAGAAGTGGACAAACCCTTGAAGAGGTGACAAATTTAGGGAATTATGTCCTTTAAGAGGTTGACCAGGGTTGTGTACAAACCCTTGAAACAACAGCATTTTAAGTGTACTGGCCCTTTAAGAGGTGGACCTGGGAAGCTTACAGACCTTTAAAATTGGCAATACTTTAAGGTGACTGGCCTATGAAGAGGATGACCATGGAAGTGGACAGTCCTTAAAGATGCGTTATTGTGTGTGGGTGGCCTTCTAAGAGACAACCCTGGGAATGGACAGACCTTTGGAAATGTCAATGTGGCTTATGAAGTGGAAAGCCACTTGAACATGTGACATGTTTTGATGACTGGCCCTTTAAGAGGCAGACCCTAGAAGTGGACAAACCCTTGAAGAGGTGACAAATTTAGGGAATTATGTCCTTTAAGAGGTTGACCAGGGTTGTGTACAAACCCTCGAAACAACAGCATTTTAAGTGTACTGGCCCTTTAAGAGGTGGACCTGGGAAGCTTACAGACCTTTAAAATTGGCAATACTTTAAGGTGACTGGCCTATGAAGAGGATGACCATGGAAGTGGACAGTCCTTAAAGATGCATTATTGTGTGTGGGTGGCCTTCTAAGAGACAACCCTGGGAATGGACAGACCTTTGGAAATGTCAATGTGGCTTATGAGGTGGAAAGCCACTTGAACATGTGACATGTTTTGCGGACTGGCCCTTTAAGAGGCAGACCCTAGAAGTGGACAAACCCTTGAAGAGGTGACATATTTAGGGAATTATGTCCTTTAAGAGGTTGACCAGGGTTGTGTACAAACCCTCGAAACAACAGCATTTTAAGTGTACTGGCCCTTTAAGAGGTGGACCTGGGAAGCTTACAGACCTTTAAAATTGGCAATACTTTAAGGTGACTGGCCTATGAAGAGGATGACCATGGAAGTGGACAGTCCTTAAAGATGCATTATTGTGTGTGGGTGGCCTTCTAAGAGACAACCCTGGGAATGGACAGACCTTTGGAAATGTCAATGTGGCTTATGAAGTGGAAAGCCACTTGAACATGTGACATGTTTTGATGACTGGCCCTTTAAGAGGCAGACCCTAGAAGTGGACAAACCCTTGAAGAGGTGACAAATTTAGGGAATTATGTCCTTTAAGAGGTTGACCAGGGTTGTGTACAAACCCTCGAAACAACAGCATTTTAAGTGTACTGGCCCTTTAAGAGGTGGACCTGGGAGGCTTACAGACCTTTAAAATTGGCAATACTTTAAGGTGACTGGCCTATGAAGAGGATGACCATGGAAGTGGACAGTCCTTAAAGATGCATTATTGTGTGTGGGTGGCCTTCTAAGAGACAACCCTGGGAATGGACAGACCTTTGGAAATGTCAATGTGGCTTATGAAGTGGAAAGCCACTTGAACATGTGACATGTTTTGATGACTGGCCCTTTAAGAGGCAGACCCTAGAAGTGGACAAACCCTTGAAGAGGTGACAAATTTAGGGAATTATGTCCTTTAAGAGGTTGACCAGGGTTGTGTACAAACCCTTGAAACAACAGCATTTTAAGTGTACTGGCCCTTTAAGAGGTGGACCTGGGAAGCTTACAGACCTTTAAAATTGGCAATACTTTAAGGTGACTGGCCTATGAAGAGGATGACCATGGAAGTGGACAGTCCTTAAAGATGCATTATTGTGTGTGGGTGGCCTTCTAAGAGACAACCCTGGGAATGGACAGACCTTTGGAAATGTCAATGTGGCTTATGAAGTGGAAAGCCACTTTAACATGTGACATGTTTTGATGACTGGCCCTTTAAGAGGCAGACCCTAGAAGTGGACAAACCCTTGAAGAGGTGACAAATTTAGGGAATTATGTCCTTTAAGAGGTTGACCAGGGTTGAGTACAAACCCTTGAAACAATAGCATTTTAAGTGTACTGGCCCTTTAAGAGGTGGACCTGGGAAGCTTTGCAGACCTTTAAAATTGGCAATACTTTAAGGTGACTGGCCTATGAAGAGGATGACCATGGAAGTGGACAGTCCTTAAAGATGCATTATTGTGTGTGGGTGGCCTTCTAAGAGACAACCCTGGGAATGGACAGACCTTTGGAAATGTCAATGTGGCTTATGAAGTGGAAAGCCACTTGAACATGTGACATGTTTTGATGACTGGCCCTTTAAGAGGCAGACCCTAGAAGTGGACAAACCCTTGAAGAGGTGACAAATTTAGGGAATTATGTCCTTTAAGAGGTTGACCAGGGTTGTGTACAAACCCTTGAAACAACAGCATTTTAAGTGTACTGGCCCTTTAAGAGGTGGACCTGGGAAGCTTACAGACCTTTAAAATTGGCAATACTTTAAGGTGACTGGCCTATGAAGAGGATGACCATGGAAGTGGACAGTCCTTAAAGATGCATTATTGTGTGTGGGTGGCCTTCTAAGAGACAACCCTGGGAATGGACAGACCTTTGGAAATGTCAATGTGGCTTATGAAGTGGAAAGCCACTTGAACATGTGACATGTTTTGATGACTGGCCCTTTAAGAGGCAGACCCTAGAAGTGGACAAACCCTTGAAGAGGTGACAAATTTAGGGAATTATGTCCTTTAAGAGGTTGACCAGGGTTGTGTACAAACCCTTGAAACAACAGCATTTTAAGTGTACTGGCCCTTTAAGAGGTGGACCTGGGAAGCTTACAGACCTTTAAAATTGGCAATACTTTAAGGTGACTGGCCTATGAAGAGGATGACCATGGAAGTGGACAGTCCTTAAAGATGCATTATTGTGTGTGGGTGGCCTTCTAAGAGACAACCCTGGGAATGGACAGACCTTTGGAAATGTCAATGTGGCTTATGAAGTGGAAAGCCACTTGAACATGTGACATGTTTTGATGACTGGCCCTTTAAGAGGCAGACCCTAGAAGTGGACAAACCCTTGAAGAGGTGACAAATTTAGGGAATTATGTCCTTTAAGAGGTTGACCAGGGTTGAGTACAAACCCTTGAAACAACAGCATTTTAAGTGTACTGGCCCTTTAAGAGGTGGACCTGGGAAGCTTACAGACCTTTAAAATTGGCAATACTTTAAGGTGACTGGCCTATGAAGAGGATGACCATGGAAGTGGACAATCCTTAAAGATGCATTATTGTGTGTGGGTGGCCTTCTAAGAGACAACCCTGGGAATGGACAGACCTTTGGAAATGTCAATGTGGCTTATGAAGTGGAAAGCCACTTGAACATGTGACATGTTTTGCGGACTGGCCCTTTAAGAGGCAGACCCTAGAAGTGGACAAACCCTTGAAGAGGTGACAAATTTAGGGAATTATGTCCTTTAAGAGGTTGACCAGGGTTGTGTACAAACCCTCAAAACAACAGCATTTTAAGTGTACTGGCCCTTTAAGAGGTGGACCTGGGAAGCTTACGGACCTTTAAAATTGGCAATACTTTAAGGTGACTGGCCTATGAAGAGGATGACCATGGAAGTGGACAGTCCTTAAAGATGCATTATTGTGTGTGGGTGGCCTTCTAAGAGACAACCCTGGGAATGGACAGACCTTTGGAAATGTCAATGTGGCTTATGAAGTGGAAAGCCACTTGAACATGTGACATGTTTTGCGGACTGGCCCTTTAAGAGGCAGACCCTAGAAGTGGACAAACCCTTGAAGAGGTGACAAATTTAGGGAATTATGTCCTTTAAGAGGTTGACCAGGGTTGTGTACAAACCCTCAAAACAACAGCATTTTAAGTGTACTGGCCCTTTAAGAGGTGGACCTGGGAAGCTTACAGACCTTTAAAATTGGCAATACTTTAAGGTGACTGGCCTATGAAGAGGATGACCATGGAAGTGGACAGTCCTTAAAGATGCATTATTGTGTGTGGGTGGCCTTCTAAGAGACAACCCTGGGAATGGACAGACCTTTGGAAATGTCAATGTGGCTTATGAAGTGGAAAGCCACTTGAACATGTGACATGTTTTGATGACTGGCCTTTAAGAGGCAGACCCTAGCAGTGGACAAACCCTTGAAGAGGTGACAAATTTAGGGAATTATGTCCTTTAAGAGGTTGACCAGGGTTGTGTACAAACCCTTGAAACAACAGCATTTTAAGTGTACTGGCCCTTTAAGAGGTGGACCTGGGAAGCTTACAGACCTTTAAAATTGGCAATACTTTAAGGTGACTGGCCTATGAAGAGGATGACCATGGAAGTGGACAGTCCTTAAAGATGCATTATTGTGTGTGGGTGGCCTTCTAAGAGACAACCCTGGGAATGGACAGACCTTTGGAAATGTCAATGTGGCTTATGAAGTGGAAAGCCACTTGAACATGTGACATGTTTTGATGACTGGCCCTTTAAGAGGCAGACCCTAGAAGTGGACAAACAGTTGAAGAGGTGACAAATTTAGGGAATTATGTCCTTTAAGAGGTTGACCAGGGTTGAGTACAAACCCTTGAAACAACAGCATTTTAAGTGTACTGGCCCTTTAAGAGGTGGACCTGGGAAGCTTACAGACCTTTAAAATTGGCAATACTTTAAGGTGACTGGCCTATGAAGAGGATGACCATGGAAGTGGACAGTCCTTAAAGATGCATTATTGTGTGTGGGTGGCCTTCTAAGAGACAACCCTGGGAATGGACAGACCTTTGGAAATGTCAATGTGGCTTATGAAGTGGAAAGCCACTTGAACATGTGACATGTTTTGCGGACTGGCCCTTTAAGAGGCAAACCCTTGAAGTGGACAAACCCTTGAAGAGGTGACAAATTTAGGGAATTATGTCCTTTAAGAGGTTGACCAGGGTTGTGTACAAACCCTCAAAACAACAGCATTTTAAGTGTACTGGCCCTTTAAGAGGTGGACCTGGGAAGCTTACGGACCTTTAAAATTGGCAATACTTTAAGGTGACTGGCCTATGAAGAGGATGACCATGGAAGTGGACAGTCCTTAAAGATGCATTATTGTGTGTGGGTGGCCTTCTAAGAGACAACCCTGGGAATGGACAGACCTTTGGAAATGTCAATGTGGCTTATGAAGTGGAAAGCCACTTGAACATGTGACATGTTTTGCGGACTGGCCCTTTAAGAGGCAGACCCTAGAAGTGGACAAACCCTTGAAGAGGTGACAAATTTAGGGAATTATGTCCTTTAAGAGGTTGACCAGGGTTGTGTACAAACCCTTGAAACAACAGCATTTTAAGTGTACTGGCCCTTTAAGAGGTGGACCTGGGAAGCTTACAGACCTTTAAAATTGGCAATACTTTAAGGTGACTGGCCTATGAAGAGGATGACCATGGAAGTGGACAGTCCTTAAAGATGCATTATTGTGTGTGGGTGGCCTTCTAAGAGACAACCCTGGGAATGGACAGACCTTTGGAAATGTCAATGTGGCTTATGAAGTGGAAAGCCACTTGAACATGTGACATGTTTTGATGACTGGCCCTTTAAGAGGCAGACCCTAGATATGGACAAACCCTTGAAGAGGTGACAAATTTAGGGAATTATGTCCTTTAAGAGGTTGACCAGGGTTGTGTACAAACCCTTGAAACAACAGTATTTTAAGTGTACTGGCCCTTTAAGAGGTGGACCTGGGAAGCTTACAGACCTTTAAAATTGGCAATACTTTAAGGTGACTGGCCTATGAAGAGGATGACCATGGAAGTGGACAGTCCTTAAAGATGCATTATTGTGTGTGGGTGGCCTTCTAAGAGACAACCCTGGGAATGGACAGACCTTTGGAAATGTCAATGTGGCTTATGAAGTGGAAAGCCACTTGAACATGTGACATGTTTTGCGGACTGGCCCTTTAAGAGGCAGACCCTAGAAGTGGACAAACCCTTGAAGAGGTGACATATTTAGGGAATTATGTCCTTTAAGAGGTTGACCAGGGTTGTGTACAAACCCACGAAACAACAGCATTTTAAGTGTACTGGCCCTTTAAGAGGTGGACCTGGGAAGCTTACAGACCTTTAAAATTGGCAATACTTTAAGGTGACTGGCCTATGAAGAGGATGACCATGGAAGTGGACAGTCCTTAAAGATGCATTATTGTGTGTGGGTGGCCTTCTAAGAGACAACCCTGGGAATGGACAGACCTTTGGAAATGTCAATGTGGCTTATGAAGTGGAAAGCCACTTGAACATGTGACATGTTTTGATGACTGGCCCTTTAAGAGGCAGACCCTAGAAGTGGACAAACCCTTGAAGAGGTTACAAATTTAGGGAATTATGTCCTTTAAGAGGTTGACCAGGGTTGTGTACAAACCCTCGAAACAACAGCATTTTAAGTGTACTGGCCCTTTAAGAGGTGGACCTGGGAAGCTTACGGACCTTTAAAATTGGCAATACTTTAAGGTGACTGGCCTATGAAGAGGATGACCATGGAAGTGGACAGTCCTTAAAGATGCATTATTGTGTGTGGGTGGCCTTCTAAGAGACAACCCTGGGAATGGACAGACCTTTGGAAATGTCAATTTGGCTTATGAAGTGGAAAGCCACTTGAACATGTGACATGTTTTGCGGACTGGCCCTTTAAGAGGCAGACCCTAGAAGTGGACAAACCCTTGAAGAGGTGACAAATTTAGGGAATTATGTCCTTTAAGAGGTTGACCAGGGTTGTGTACAAACCCTCAAAACAACAGCATTTTAAGTGTACTGGCCCTTTAAGAGGTGGACCTGGGAAGCTTACAGACCTTTAAAATTGGCAATACTTTAAGGTGACTGGCCTATGAAGAGGATGACCATGGAAGTGGACAGTCCTTAAAGATGCATTATTGTGTGTGGGTGGCCTTCTAAGAGACAACCCTGGGAATGGACAGACCTTTGGAAATGTCAATGTGGCTTATGAAGTGGAAAGCCACTTGAACATGTGACATGTTTTGATGACTGGCCCTTTAAGAGGCAGACCCTAGATATGGACAAACCCTTGAAGAGGTGACAAATTTAGGGAATTATGTCCTTTAAGAGGTTGACCAGGGTTGTGTACAAACCCTTGAAACAACAGTATTTTAAGTGTACTGGCCCTTTAAGAGGTGGACCTGGGAAGCTTACAGACCTTTAAAATTGGCAATACTTTAAGGTGACTGGCCTATGAAGAGGATGACCATGGAAGTGGACAGTCCTTAAAGATGCATTATTGTGTGTGGGTGGCCTTCTAAGAGACAACCCTGGGAATGGACAGACCTTTGGAAATGTCAATGTGGCTTATGAAGTGGAAAGCCACTTGAACATGTGACATGTTTTGCGGACTGGCCCTTTAAGAGGCAGACCCTAGAAGTGGACAAACCCTTGAAGAGGTGACATATTTAGGGAATTATGTCCTTTAAGAGGTTGACCAGGGTTGTGTACAAACCCACGAAACAACAGCATTTTAAGTGTACTGGCCCTTTAAGAGGTGGACCTGGGAAGCTTACAGACCTTTAAAATTGGCAGAACTTTAAGGTGACTGGCCTATGAAGAGGATGACCATGGAAGTGGACAGTCCTTAAAGATGCATTATTGTGTGTGGGTGGCCTTCTAAGAGACAACCCTGGGAATGGACAGACCTTTGGAAATGTCAATGTGGCTTATGAAGTGGAAAGCCACTTGAACATGTGACATGTTTTGATGACTGGCCCTTTAAGAGGCAGACCCTAGAAGTGGACAAACCCTTGAAGAGGTTACAAATTTAGGGAATTATGTCCTTTAAGAGGTTGACCAGGGTTGTGTACAAACCCTCGAAACAACAGCATTTTAAGTGTACTGGCCCTTTAAGAGGTGGACCTGGGAAGCTTACAGACCTTTAAAATTGGCAATACTTTAAGGTGACTGGCCTATGAAGAGGATGACCATGGAAGTGGACAGTCCTTAAAGATGCATTATTGTGTGTGGGTGGCCTTCTAAGAGACAACCCTGGGAATGGACAGACCTTTGGAAATGTCAATGTGGCTTATGAAGTGGAAAGCCACTTGAACATGTGACATGTTTTGATGACTGGCCCTTTAAGAGGCAGACCCTAGAAGTGGACAAACCCTTGAAGAGGTGACAAATTTAGGGAATTATGTCCTTTAAGAGGTTGACCAGGGTTGAGTACAAACCCTTGAAACAACAGCATTTTAAGTGTACTGGCCCTTTAAGAGGTGGACCTCGGAAGCTTTGCAGACCTTTAAAATTGGCAATACTTTAAGGTGACTGGCCTATGAAGAGGATGACCATGGAAGTG
The DNA here is from genome assembly GCF_035609145.1 of Eleutherodactylus coqui. Taxonomy (NCBI): domain Eukaryota; kingdom Metazoa; phylum Chordata; class Amphibia; order Anura; family Eleutherodactylidae; genus Eleutherodactylus; species Eleutherodactylus coqui. The sequence continues at coordinate 373,218 of NW_027102418.1, forward strand.
GACAGTCCTTAAAGATGCATTATTGTGTGTGGGTGGCCTTCTAAGAGACAACCCTGGGAATGGACAGACCTTTGGAAATGTCAATGTGGCTTATGAAGTGGAAAGCCACTTGAACATGTGACATGTTTTGATGACTGGCCCTTTAAGAGGCAGACCCTAGAAGTGGACAAACCCTTGAAGAGGTGACAAATTTAGGGAATTATGTCCTTTAAGAGGTTGACCAGGGTTGTGTACAAACCCTCGAAACAACAGCATTTTAAGTGTACTGGCCCTTTAAGAGGTGGACCTGGGAAGCTTACAGACCTTTAAAATTGGCAATACTTTAAGGTGACTGGCCTATGAAGAGGATGACCATGGAAGTGGACAGTCCTTAAAGATGCATTATTGTGTGTGGGTGGCCTTCTAAGAGACAACCCTGGGAATGGACAGACCTTTGGAAATGTCAATGTGGCTTATGAAGTGGAAAGCCACTTGAACATGTGACATGTTTTGATGACTGGCCCTTTAAGAGGCAGACCCTAGAAGTGGACAAACCCTTGAAGAGGTGACAAATTTAGGGAATTATGTCCTTTAAGAGGTTGACCAGGGTTGTGTACAAACCCTTGAAACAACAGCATTTTAAGTGTACTGGCCCTTTAAGAGGTGGACCTGGGAAGCTTACAGACCTTTAAAATTGGCAATACTTTAAGGTGACTGGCCTATGAAGAGGATGACCATGGAAGTGGACAGTCCTTAAAGATGCATTATTGTGTGTGGGTGGCCTTCTAAGAGACAACCCTGGGAATGGACAGACCTTTGGAAATGTCAATGTGGCTTATGAAGTGGAAAGCCACTTGAACATGTGACATGTTTTGATGACTGGCCCTTTAAGAGGCAGACCCTAGAAGTGGACAAACCCTTGAAGAGGTGACAAATTTAGGGAATTATGTCCTTTAAGAGGTTGACCAGGGTTGAGTACAAACCCTTGAAACAACAGCATTTTAAGTGTACTGGCCCTTTAAGAGGTGGACCTGGGAAGCTTACAGACCTTTAAAATTGGCAATACTTTAAGGTGACTGGCCTATGAAGAGGATGACCATGGAAGTGGACAGTCCTTAAAGATGCATTATTGTGTGTGGGTGGCCTTCTAAGAGACAACCCTGGGAATGGACAGACCTTTGGAAATGTCAATGTGGCTTATGAAGTGGAAAGCCACTTGAACATGTGACATGTTTTGCGGACTGGCCCTTTAAGAGGCAGACCCTAGAAGTGGACAAACCCTTGAAGAGGTGACAAATTTAGGGAATTATGTCCTTTAAGAGGTTGACCAGGGTTGTGTACAAACCCTCAAAACAACAGCATTTTAAGTGTACTGGCCCTTTAAGAGGTGGACCTGGGAAGCTTACGGACCTTTAAAATTGGCAATACTTTAAGGTGACTGGCCTATGAAGAGGATGACCATGGAAGTGGACAGTCCTTAAAGATGCATTATTGTGTGTGGGTGGCCTTCTAAGAGACAACCCTGGGAATGGACAGACCTTTGGAAATGTCAATGTGGCTTATGAAGTGGAAAGCCACTTGAACATGTGACATGTTTTGATGACTGGCCCTTTAAGAGGCAGACCCTAGAAGTGGACAAACCCTTGAAGAGGTGACAAATTTAGGGAATTATGTCCTTTAAGAGGTTGACCAGGGTTGTGTACAAACCCTCGAAACAACAGCATTTTAAGTGTACTGGCCCTTTAAGAGGTGGACCTGGGAGGCTTACAGACCTTTAAAATTGGCAATACTTTAAGGTGACTGGCCTATGAAGAGGATGACCATGGAAGTGGACAGTCCTTAAAGATGCATTATTGTGTGTGGGTGGCCTTCTAAGAGACAACCCTGGGAATGGACAGACCTTTGGAAATGTCAATGTGGCTTATGAAGTGGAAAGCCACTTGAACATGTGACATGTTTTGCGGACTGGCCCTTTAAGAGGCAGACCCTAGAAGTGGACAAACCCTTGAAGAGGTGACAAATTTAGGGAATTATGTCCTTTAAGAGGTTGACCAGGGTTATGTACAAACCCTCGAAACAACAGCATTTTAAGTGTACTGGCCCTTTAAGAGGTGGACCTGGGAAGCTTACAGACCTTTAAAATTGGCAATACTTTAAGGTGACTGGCCTATGAAGTGGATGACCATGGAAGTGGACAGTCCTTAAAGATGCATTATTGTGTGTGGGTGGCCTTCTAAGAGACAACCCTGGGAATGGACAGACCTTTGGAAATGTCAATGTGGCTTATGAAGTGGAAAGCCACTTGAACATGTGACATGTTTTGCGGACTGGCCCTTTAAGAGGCAGACCCTAGAAGTGGACAAACCCTTGAAGAGGTGACAAATTTAGGGAATTATGTCCTTTAAGAGGTTGACCAGGGTTGTGTACAAACCCTCGAAACAACAGCATTTTAAGTGTACTGGCCCTTTAAGAGGTGGACCTGGGAAGCTTACAGACCTTTAAAATTGGCAATACTTTAAGGTGACTGGCCTATGAAGAGGATGACCATGGAAGTGGACAGTCCTTAAAGATGCATTATTGTGTGTGGGTGGCCTTCTAAGAGACAACCCTGGGAATGGACAGACCTTTGGAAATGTCAATGTGGCTTATGAAGTGGAAAGCCACTTGAACATGTGACATGTTTTGATGACTGGCCCTTTAAGAGGCAGACCCTAGAAGTGGACAAACCCTTGAAGAGGTGACAAATTTAGGGAATTATGTCCTTTAAGAGGTTGACCAGGGTTGTGTACAAACCCTTGAAACAACAGCATTTTAAGTGTACTGGCCCTTTAAGAGGTGGACCTGGGAAGCTTACAGACCTTTAAAATTGGCAATACTTTAAGGTGACTGGCCTATGAAGAGGATGACCATGGAAGTGGACAGTCCTTAAAGATGCATTATTGTGTGTGGGTGGCCTTCTAAGAGACAACCCTGGGAATGGACAGACCTTTGGAAATGTCAATGTGGCTTATGAAGTGGAAAGCCACTTGAACATGTGACATGTTTTGATGACTGGCCCTTTAAGAGGCAGACCCTAGAAGTGGACAAACCCTTGAAGAGGTGACAAATTTAGGGAATTATGTCCTTTAAGAGGTTGACCAGGGTTGAGTACAAACCCTTGAAACAACAGCATTTTAAGTGTACTGGCCCTTTAAGAGGTGGACCTGGGAAGCTTACAGACCTTTAAAATTGGCAATACTTTAAGGTGACTGGCCTATGAAGAGGATGACCATGGAAGTGGACAATCCTTAAAGATGCATTATTGTGTGTGGGTGGCCTTCTAAGAGACAACCCTGGGAATGGACAGACCTTTGGAAATGTCAATGTGGCTTATGAAGTGGAAAGCCACTTGAACATGTGACATGTTTTGCGGACTGGCCCTTTAAGAGGCAGACCCTAGAAGTGGACAAACCCTTGAAGAGGTGACAAATTTAGGGAATTATGTCCTTTAAGAGGTTGACCAGGGTTGTGTACAAACCCTCAAAACAACAGCATTTTAAGTGTACTGGCCCTTTAAGAGGTGGACCTGGGAAGCTTACGGACCTTTAAAATTGGCAATACTTTAAGGTGACTGGCCTATGAAGAGGATGACCATGGAAGTGGACAGTCCTTAAAGATGCATTATTGTGTGTGGGTGGCCTTCTAAGAGACAACCCTGGGAATGGACAGACCTTTGGAAATGTCAATGTGGCTTATGAAGTGGAAAGCCACTTGAACATGTGACATGTTTTGCGGACTGGCCCTTTAAGAGGCAGACCCTAGAAGTGGACAAACCCTTGAAGAGGTGACAAATTTAGGGAATTATGTCCTTTAAGAGGTTGACCAGGGTTGTGTACAAACCCTCAAAACAACAGCATTTTAAGTGTACTGGCCCTTTAAGAGGTGGACCTGGGAAGCTTACAGACCTTTAAAATTGGCAATACTTTAAGGTGACTGGCCTATGAAGAGGATGACCATGGAAGTGGACAGTCCTTAAAGATGCATTATTGTGTGTGGGTGGCCTTCTAAGAGACAACCCTGGGAATGGACAGACCTTTGGAAATGTCAATGTGGCTTATGAAGTGGAAAGCCACTTGAACATGTGACATGTTTTGATGACTGGCCCTTTAAGAGGCAGACCCTAGCAGTGGACAAACCCTTGAAGAGGTGACAAATTTAGGGAATTATGTCCTTTAAGAGGTTGACCAGGGTTGTGTACAAACCCTTGAAACAACAGCATTTTAAGTGTACTGGCCCTTTAAGAGGTGGACCTGGGAAGCTTACAGACCTTTAAAATTGGCAATACTTTAAGGTGACTGGCCTATGAAGAGGATGACCATGGAAGTGGACAGTCCTTAAAGATGCATTATTGTGTGTGGGTGGCCTTCTAAGAGACAACCCTGGGAATGGACAGACCTTTGGAAATGTCAATGTGGCTTATGAAGTGGAAAGCCACTTGAACATGTGACATGTTTTGCGGACTGGCCCTTTAAGAGGCAGACCCTAGAAGTGGACAAACCCTTGAAGAGGTGACAAATTTAGGGAATTATGTCCTTTAAGAGGTTGACCAGGGTTGTGTACAAACCCTCGAAACAACAGCATTTTAAGTGTACTGGCCCTTTAAGAGGTGGACCTGGGAAGCTTACAGACCTTTAAAATTGGCAATACTTTAAGGTGACTGGCCTATGAAGAGGATGACCATGGAAGTGGACAGTCCTTAAAGATGCATTATTGTGTGTGGGTGGCCTTCTAAGAGACAACCCTGGGAATGGACAGACCTTTGGAAATGTCAATGTGGCTTATGAAGTGGAAAGCCACTTGAACATGTGACATGTTTTGCGGACTGGCCCTTTAAGAGGCAGACCCTAGAAGTGGACAAACCCTTGAAGAGGTGACAAATTTAGGGAATTATGTCCTTTAAGAGGTTGACCAGGGTTGTGTACAAACCCTTGAAACAACAGCATTTTAAGTGTACTGGCCCTTTAAGAGGTGGACCTGGGAAGCTTACAGACCTTTAAAATTGGCAATACTTTAAGGTGACTGGCCTATGAAGAGGATGACCATGGAAGTGGACAGTCCTTAAAGATGCATTATTGTGTGTGGGTGGCCTTCTAAGAGACAACCCTGGGAATGGACAGACCTTTGGAAATGTCAATGTGGCTTATGAAGTGGAAAGCCACTTGAACATGTGACATGTTTTGCGGACTGGCCCTTTAAGAGGCAGACCCTAGAAGTGGACAAACCCTTGAAGAGGTGACAAATTTAGGGAATTATGTCCTTTAAGAGGTTGACCAGGGTTATGTACAAACCCTCGAAACAACAGCATTTTAAGTGTACTGGCCCTTTAAGAGGTGGACCTGGGAAGCTTACAGACCTTTAAAATTGGCAATACTTTAAGGTGACTGGCCTATGAAGTGGATGACCATGGAAGTGGACAGTCCTTAAAGATGCATTATTGTGTGTGGGTGGCCTTCTAAGAGACAACCCTGGGAATGGACAGACCTTTGGAAATGTCAATGTGGCTTATGAAGTGGAAAGCCACTTGAACATGTGACATGTTTTGCGGACTGGCCCTTTAAGAGGCAGACCCTAGAAGTGGACAAACCCTTGAAGAGGTGACAAATTTAGGGAATTATGTCCTTTAAGAGGTTGACCAGGGTTGTGTACAAACCCTCGAAACAACAGCATTTTAAGTGTACTGGCCCTTTAAGAGGTGGACCTGGGAAGCTTACGGACCTTTAAAATTGGCAATACTTTAAGGTGACTGGCCTATGAAGAGGATGACCATGGAAGTGGACAGTCCTTAAAGATGCATTATTGTGTGTGGGTGGCCTTCTAAGAGACAACCCTGGGAATGGACAGACCTTTGGAAATGTCAATGTGGCTTATGAAGTGGAAAGCCACTTGAACATGTGACATGTTTTGCGGACTGGCCCTTTAAGAGGCAGACCCTAGAAGTGGACAAACCCTTGAAGAGGTGACAAATTTAGGGAATTATGTCCTTTAAGAGGTTGACCAGGGTTGTGTACAAACCCTCAAAACAACAGCATTTTAAGTGTACTGGCCCTTTAAGAGGTGGACCTGGGAAGCTTACGGACCTTTAAAATTGGCAATACTTTAAGGTGACTGGCCTATGAAGAGGATGACCATGGAAGTGGACAGTCCTTAAAGATGCATTATTGTGTGTGGGTGGCCTTCTAAGAGACAACCCTGGGAATGGACAGACCTTTGGAAATGTCAATGTGGCTTATGAAGTGGAAAGCCACTTGAACATGTGACATGTTTTGCGGACTGGCCCTTTAAGAGGCAGACCCTAGAAGTGGACAAACCCTTGAAGAGGTGACAAATTTAGGGAATTATGTCCTTTAAGAGGTTGACCAGGGTTGTGTACAAACCCTCGAAACAACAGCATTTTAAGTGTACTGGCCCTTTAAGAGGTGGACCTGGGAAGCTTACGGACCTTTAAAATTGGCAATACTTTAAGGTGACTGGCCTATGAAGAGGATGACCATGGAAGTGGACAGTCCTTAAAGATGCATTATTGTGTGTGGGTGGCCTTCTAAGAGACAACCCTGGGAATGGACAGACCTTTGGAAATGTCAATGTGGCTTATGAAGTGGAAAGCCACTTGAACATGTGACATGTTTTGCGGACTGGCCCTTTAAGAGGCAGACCCTAGAAGTGGACAAACCCTTGAAGAGGTGACAAATTTAGGGAATTATGTCCTTTAAGAGGTTGACCAGGGTTGTGTACAAACCCTCGAAACAACAGCATTTTAAGTGTACTGGCCCTTTAAGAGGTGGACCTGGGAAGCTTACAGACCTTTAAAATTGGCAATACTTTAAGGTGACTGGCCTATGAAGAGGATGACCATGGAAGTGGACAGTCCTTAAAGATGCATTATTGTGTGTGGGTGGCCTTCTAAGAGACAACCCTGGGAATGGACAGACCTTTGGAAATGTCAATGTGGCTTATGAAGTGGAAAGCCACTTGAACATGTGACATGTTTTGATGACTGGCCCTTTAAGAGGCAGACCCTAGCAGTGGACAAACCCTTGAAGAGGTGACAAATTTAGGGAATTATGTCCTTTAAGAGGTTGACCAGGGTTGTGTACAAACCCTTGAAACAACAGCATTTTAAGTGTACTGGCCCTTTAAGAGGTGGACCTGGGAAGCTTACAGACCTTTAAAATTGGCAATACTTTAAGGTGACTGGCCTATGAAGAGGATGACCATGGAAGTGGACAGTCCTTAAAGATGCATTATTGTGTGTGGGTGGCCTTCTAAGAGACAACCCTGGGAATGGACAGACCTTTGGAAATGTCAATGTGGCTTATGAAGTGGAAAGCCACTTGAACATGTGACATGTTTTGCGGACTGGCCCTTTAAGAGGCAGACCCTAGAAGTGGACAAACCCTTGAAGAGGTGACAAATTTAGGGAATTATGTCCTTTAAGAGGTTGACCAGGGTTGTGTACAAACCCTCGAAACAACAGCATTTTAAGTGTACTGGCCCTTTAAGAGGTGGACCTGGGAAGCTTACAGACCTTTAAAATTGGCAATACTTTAAGGTGACTGGCCTATGAAGAGGATGACCATGGAAGTGGACAGTCCTTAAAGATGCATTATTGTGTGTGGGTGGCCTTCTAAGAGACAACCCTGGGAATGGACAGACCTTTGGAAATGTCAATGTGGCTTATGAAGTGGAAAGCCACTTGAACATGTGACATGTTTTGCGGACTGGCCCTTTAAGAGGCAGACCCTAGAAGTGGACAAACCCTTGAAGAGGTGACAAATTTAGGGAATTATGTCCTTTAAGAGGTTGACCAGGGTTGTGTACAAACCCTTGAAACAACAGCATTTTAAGTGTACTGGCCCTTTAAGAGGTGGACCTGGGAAGCTTACAGACCTTTAAAATTGGCAATACTTTAAGGTGACTGGCCTATGAAGAGGATGACCATGGAAGTGGACAGTCCTTAAAGATGCATTATTGTGTGTGGGTGGCCTTCTAAGAGACAACCCTGGGAATGGACAGACCTTTGGAAATGTCAATGTGGCTTATGAAGTGGAAAGCCACTTGAACATGTGACATGTTTTGCGGACTGGCCCTTTAAGAGGCAGACCCTAGAAGTGGACAAACCCTTGAAGAGGTGACAAATTTAGGGAATTATGTCCTTTAAGAGGTTGACCAGGGTTATGTACAAACCCTCGAAACAACAGCATTTTAAGTGTACTGGCCCTTTAAGAGGTGGACCTGGGAAGCTTACAGACCTTTAAAATTGGCAATACTTTAAGGTGACTGGCCTATGAAGTGGATGACCATGGAAGTGGACAGTCCTTAAAGATGCATTATTGTGTGTGGGTGGCCTTCTAAGAGACAACCCTGGGAATGGACAGACCTTTGGAAATGTCAATGTGGCTTATGAAGTGGAAAGCCACTTGAACATGTGACATGTTTTGCGGACTGGCCCTTTAAGAGGCAGACCCTAGAAGTGGACAAACCCTTGAAGAGGTGACAAATTTAGGGAATTATGTCCTTTAAGAGGTTGACCAGGGTTGTGTACAAACCCTCGAAACAACAGCATTTTAAGTGTACTGGCCCTTTAAGAGGTGGACCTGGGAAGCTTACGGACCTTTAAAATTGGCAATACTTTAAGGTGACTGGCCTATGAAGAGGATGACCATGGAAGTGGACAGTCCTTAAAGATGCATTATTGTGTGTGGGTGGCCTTCTAAGAGACAACCCTGGGAATGGACAGACCTTTGGAAATGTCAATGTGGCTTATGAAGTGGAAAGCCACTTGAACATGTGACATGTTTTGCGGACTGGCCCTTTAAGAGGCAGACCCTAGAAGTGGACAAACCCTTGAAGAGGTGACAAATTTAGGGAATTATGTCCTTTAAGAGGTTGACCAGGGTTGTGTACAAACCCTCAAAACAACAGCATTTTAAGTGTACTGGCCCTTTAAGAGGTGGACCTGGGAAGCTTACGGACCTTTAAAATTGGCAATACTTTAAGGTGACTGGCCTATGAAGAGGATGACCATGGAAGTGGACAGTCCTTAAAGATGCATTATTGTGTGTGGGTGGCCTTCTAAGAGACAACCCTGGGAATGGACAGACCTTTGGAAATGTCAATGTGGCTTATGAAGTGGAAAGCCACTTGAACATGTGACATGTTTTGCGGACTGGCCCTTTAAGAGGCAGACCCTAGAAGTGGACAAACCCTTGAAGAGGTGACAAATTTAGGGAATTATGTCCTTTAAGAGGTTGACCAGGGTTGTGTACAAACCCTCGAAACAACAGCATTTTAAGTGTACTGGCCCTTTAAGAGGTGGACCTGGGAAGCTTACAGACCTTTAAAATTGGCAATACTTTAAGGTGACTGGCCTATGAAGAGGATGACCATGGAAGTGGACAGTCCTTAAAGATGCATTATTGTGTGTGGGTGGCCTTCTAAGAGACAACCCTGGGAATGGACAGACCTTTGGAAATGTCAATGTGGCTTATGAAGTGGAAAGCCACTTGAACATGTGACATGTTTTGCGGACTGGCCCTTTAAGAGGCAGACCCTAGAAGTGGACAAACCCTTGAAGAGGTGACAAATTTAGGGAATTATGTCCTTTAAGAGGTTGACCAGGGTTGTGTACAAACCCTCGAAACAACAGCATTTTAAGTGTACTGGCCCTTTAAGAGGTGGACCTGGGAAGCTTACAGACCTTTAAAATTGGCAATACTTTAAGGTGACTGGCCTATGAAGAGGATGACCATGGAAGTGGACAGTCCTTAAAGAGGCATTATTGTGTGTGGGTGGCCTTCTAAGAGACAACCCTGGGAATGGACAGACCTTTGGAAATGTCAATGTGGCTTATGAAGTGGAAAACCACTTGAACATGTGACATGTTTTGATGACTGGCCCTTTAAGAGGCAGACCCTAGAAGTGGACAAACCCTTGAAGAGGTGACAAATTTAGGGAATTATGTCCTTTAAGAGGTTGACCAGGGTTGAGTACAAACCCTTGAAACAACAGCATTTTAAGTGTACTGGCCCTTTAAGAGGTGGACCTGGGAAGCTTACAGACCTTTAAAATTGGCAATACTTTAAGGTGACTGGCCTATGAAGAGGATGACCATGGAAGTGGACAGTCCTTAAAGATGCATTATTGTGTGTGGGTGGCCTTCTAAGAGACAACCCTGGGAATGGACAGACCTTTGGAAATGTCAATGTGGCTTATGAAGTGGAAAGCCACTTGAACATGTGACATGTTTTGCGGACTGGCCCTTTAAGAGGCAGACCCTAGAAGTGGACAAACCCTTGAAGAGGTGACAAATTTAGGGAATTATGTCCTTTAAGAGGTTGACCAGGGTTGTGTACAAACCCTCGAAACAACAGCATTTTAAGTGTACTGGCCCTTTAAGAGGTGGACCTGGGAAGCTTACGGACCTTTAAAATTGGCAATACTTTAAGGTGACTGGCCTATGAAGAGGATGACCATGGAAGTGGACAGTCCTTAAAGATGCATTATTGTGTGTGGGTGGCCTTCTAAGAGACAACCCTGGGAATGGACAGACCTTTGGAAATGTCAATGTGGCTTATGAAGTGGAAAGCCACTTGAACATGTGACATGTTTTGCGGACTGGCCCTTTAAGAGGCAGACCCTAGAAGTGGACAAACCCTTGAAGAGGTGACAAATTTAGGGAATTATGTCCTTTAAGAGGTTGACCAGGGTTGTGTACAAACCCTCAAAACAACAGCATTTTAAGTGTACTGGCCCTTTAAGAGGTGGACCTGGGAAGCTTACGGACCTTTAAAATTGGCAATACTTTAAGGTGACTGGCCTATGAAGAGGATGACCATGGAAGTGGACAGTCCTTAAAGATGCATTATTGTGTGTGGGTGGCCTTCTAAGAGACAACCCTGGGAATGGACAGACCTTTGGAAATGTCAATGTGGCTTATGAAGTGGAAAGCCACTTGAACATGTGACATGTTTTGCGGACTGGCCCTTTAAGAGGCAGACCCTAGAAGTGGACAAACCCTTGAAGAGGTGACAAATTTAGGGAATTATGTCCTTTAAGAGGTTGACCAGGGTTGTGTACAAACCCTTGAAACAACAGCATTTTAAGTGTACTGGCCCTTTAAGAGGTGGACCTGGGAAGCTTACAGACCTTTAAAATTGGCAATACTTTAAGGTGACTGGCCTATGAAGAGGATGACCATGGAAGTGGACAGTCCTTAAAGATGCATTATTGTGTGTGGGTGGCCTTCTAAGAGACAACCCTGGGAATGGACAGACCTTTGGAAATGTCAATGTGGCTTATGAAGTGGAAAGCCACTTGAACATGTGACATGTTTTGCGGACTGGCCCTTTAAGAGGCAGACCCTAGAAGTGGACAAACCCTTGAAGAGGTGACAAATTTAGGGAATTATGTCCTTTAAGAGGTTGACCAGGGTTGTATACAAACCCTCGAAACAACAGCATTTTAAGTGTACTGGCCCTTTAAGAGGTGGACCTGGGAAGCTTACAGACCTTTAAAATTGGCAATACTTTAAGGTGACTGGCCTATGAAGAGGATGACCATGGAAGTGGACAGTCCTTAAAGATGCATTATTGTGTGTGGGTGGCCTTCTAAGAGACAACCCTGGGAATGGACAGACCTTTGGAAATGTCAATGTGGCTTATGAAGTGGAAAGCCACTTGAACATGTGACATGTTTTGCGGACTGGCCCTTTAAGAGGCAGACCCTAGAAGTGGACAAACCCTTGAAGAGGTGACAAATTTAGGGAATTATGTCCTTTAAGAGGTTGACCAGGGTTATGTACAAACCCTCGAAACAACAGCATTTTAAGTGTACTGGCCCTTTAAGAGGTGGACCTGGGAAGCTTACAGACCTTTAAAATTGGCAATACTTTAAGGTGACTGGCCTATGAAGTGGATGACCATGGAAGTGGACAGTCCTTAAAGATGCATTATTGTGTGTGGGTGGCCTTCTAAGAGACAACCCTGGGAATGGACAGACCTTTGGAAATGTCAATGTGGCTTATGAAGTGGAAAGCCACTTGAACATGTGACATGTTTTGCGGACTGGCCCTTTAAGAGGCAGAACCTAGAAGTGGACAAACCCTTGAAGAGGTGACAAATTTAGGGAATTATGTCCTTTAAGAGGTTGACCAGGGTTGTGTACAAACCCTCGAAACAACAGCATTTTAAGTGTACTGGCCCTTTAAGAGGTGGACCTGGGAAGCTTACGGACCTTTAAAATTGGCAATACTTTAAGGTGACTGGCCTATGAAGAGGATGACCATGGAAGTGGACAGTCCTTAAAGATGCATTATTGTGTGTGGGTGGCCTTCTAAGAGACAACCCTGGGAATGGACAGACCTTTGGAAATGTCAATGTGGCTTATGAAGTGGAAAGCCACTTGAACATGTGACATGTTTTGCGGACTGGCCCTTTAAGAGGCAGACCCTAGAAGTGGACAAACCCTTGAAGAGGTGACAAATTTAGGGAATTATGTCCTTTAAGAGGTTGACCAGGGTTGTGTACAAACCCTCGAAACAACAGCATTTTAAGTGTACTGGCCCTTTAAGAGGTGGACCTGGGAAGCTTACAGACCTTTAAAATTGGCAATACTTTAAGGTGACTGGCCTATGAAGAGGATGACCATGGAAGTGGACAGTCCTTAAAGATGCATTATTGTGTGTGGGTGGCCTTCTAAGAGACAACCCTGGGAATGGACAGACCTTTGGAAATGTCAATGTGGCTTATGAAGTGGAAAGCCACTTGAACATGTGACATGTTTTGCGGACTGGCCCTTTAAGAGGCAGACCCTAGAAGTGGACAAACCCTTGAAGAGGTGACAAATTTAGGGAATTATGTCCTTTAAGAGGTTGACCAGGGTTGTGTACAAACCCTCGAAACAACAGCATTTTAAGTGTACTGGCCCTTTAAGAGGTGGACCTGGGAAGCTTACAGACCTTTAAAATTGGCAATACTTTAAGGTGACTGGCCTATGAAGAGGATGACCATGGAAGTGGACAGTCCTTAAAGAGGCATTATTGTGTGTGGGTGGCCTTCTAAGAGACAACCCTGGGAATGGACAGACCTTTGGAAATGTCAATGTGGCTTATGAAGTGGAAAACCACTTGAACATGTGACATGTTTTGATGACTGGCCCTTTAAGAGGCAGACCCTAGAAGTGGACAAACCCTTGAAGAGGTGACAAATTTAGGGAATTATGTCCTTTAAGAGGTTGACCAGGGTTGAGTACAAACCCTTGAAACAACAGCATTTTAAGTGTACTGGCCCTTTAAGAGGTGGACCTGGGAAGCTTACAGACCTTTAAAATTGGCAATACTTTAAGGTGACTGGCCTATGAAGAGGATGACCATGGAAGTGGACAGTCCTTAAAGATGCATTATTGTGTGTGGGTGGCCTTCTAAGAGACAACCCTGGGAATGGACAGACCTTTGGAAATGTCAATGTGGCTTATGAAGTGGAAAGCCACTTGAACATGTGACATGTTTTGCGGACTGGCCCTTTAAGAGGCAGACCCTAGAAGTGGACAAACCCTTGAAGAGGTGACAAATTTAGGGAATTATGTCCTTTAAGAGGTTGACCAGGGTTGTGTACAAACCCTCGAAACAACAGCATTTTAAGTGTACTGGCCCTTTAAGAGGTGGACCTGGGAAGCTTACGGACCTTTAAAATTGGCAATACTTTAAGGTGACTGGCCTATGAAGAGGATGACCATGGAAGTGGACAGTCCTTAAAGATGCATTATTGTGTGTGGGTGGCCTTCTAAGAGACAACCCTGGGAATGGACAGACCTTTGGAAATGTCAATGTGGCTTATGAAGTGGAAAGCCACTTGAACATGTGACATGTTTTGCGGACTGGCCCTTTAAGAGGCAGACCCTAGAAGTGGACAAACCCTTGAAGAGGTGACAAATTTAGGGAATTATGTCCTTTAAGAGGTTGACCAGGGTTGTGTACAAACCCTCAAAACAACAGCATTTTAAGTGTACTGGCCCTTTAAGAGGTGGACCTGGGAAGCTTACGGACCTTTAAAATTGGCAATACTTTAAGGTGACTGGCCTATGAAGAGGATGACCATGGAAGTGGACAGTCCTTAAAGATGCATTATTGTGTGTGGGTGGCCTTCTAAGAGACAACCCTGGGAATGGACAGACCTTTGGAAATGTCAATGTGGCTTATGAAGTGGAAAGCCACTTGAACATGTGACATGTTTTGCGGACTGGCCCTTTAAGAGGCAGACCCTAGAAGTGGACAAACCCTTGAAGAGGTGACAAATTTAGGGAATTATGTCCTTTAAGAGGTTGACCAGGGTTGTGTACAAACCCTTGAAACAACAGCATTTTAAGTGTACTGGCCCTTTAAGAGGTGGACCTGGGAAGCTTACAGACCTTTAAAATTGGCAATACTTTAAGGTGACTGGCCTATGAAGAGGATGACCATGGAAGTGGACAGTCCTTAAAGATGCATTATTGTGTGTGGGTGGCCTTCTAAGAGACAACCCTGGGAATGGACAGACCTTTGGAAATGTCAATGTGGCTTATGAAGTGGAAAGCCACTTGAACATGTGACATGTTTTGCGGACTGGCCCTTTAAGAGGCAGACCCTAGAAGTGGACAAACCCTTGAAGAGGTGACAAATTTAGGGAATTATGTCCTTTAAGAGGTTGACCAGGGTTGTATACAAACCCTCGAAACAACAGCATTTTAAGTGTACTGGCCCTTTAAGAGGTGGACCTGGGAAGCTTACAGACCTTTAAAATTGGCAATACTTTAAGGTGACTGGCCTATGAAGAGGATGACCATGGAAGTGGACAGTCCTTAAAGATGCATTATTGTGTGTGGGTGGCCTTCTAAGAGACAACCCTGGGAATGGACAGACCTTTGGAAATGTCAATGTGGCTTATGAAGTGGAAAGCCACTTGAACATGTGACATGTTTTGCGGACTGGCCCTTTAAGAGGCAGACCCTAGAAGTGGACAAACCCTTGAAGAGGTGACAAATTTAGGGAATTATGTCCTTTAAGAGGTTGACCAGGGTTGTGTACAAACCCTTGAAACAACAGCATTTTAAGTGTACTGGCCCTTTAAGAGGTGGACCTGGGAAGCTTACAGACCTTTAAAATTGGCAATACTTTAAGGTGACTGGCCTATGAAGAGGATGACCATGGAAGTGGACAGTCCTTAAAGATGCATTATTGTGTGTGGGTGGCCTTCTAAGAGACAACCCTGGGAATGGACAGACCTTTGGAAATGTCAATGTGGCTTATGAAGTGGAAAGCCACTTGAACATGTGACATGTTTTGCGGACTGGCCCTTTAAGAGGCAGACCCTAGAAGTGGACAAACCCTTGAAGAGGTGACAAATTTAGGGAATTATGTCCTTTAAGAGGTTGACCAGGGTTATGTACAAACCCTCGAAACAACAGCATTTTAAGTGTACTGGCCCTTTAAGAGGTGGACCTGGGAAGCTTACAGACCTTTAAAATTGGCAATACTTTAAGGTGACTGGCCTATGAAGTGGATGACCATGGAAGTGGACAGTCCTTAAAGATGCATTATTGTGTGTGGGTGGCCTTCTAAGAGACAACCCTGGGAATGGACAGACCTTTGGAAATGTCAATGTGGCTTATGAAGTGGAAAGCCACTTGAACATGTGACATGTTTTGCAGACTGGCCCTTTAAGAGGCAGACCCTAGAAGTGGACAAACCCTTGAAGAGGTGACAAATTTAGGGAATTATGTCCTTTAAGAGGTTGACCAGGGTTGTGTACAAACCCTCAAAACAACAGCATTTTAAGTGTACTGGCCCTTTAAGAGGTGGACCTGGGAAGCTTACGGACCTTTAAAATTGGCAATACTTTAAGGTGACTGGCCTATGAAGAGGATGACCATGGAAGTGGACAGTCCTTAAAGATGCATTATTGTGTGTGGGTGGCCTTCTAAGAGACAACCCTGGGAATGGACAGACCTTTGGAAATGTCAATGTGGCTTATGAAGTGGAAAGCCACTTGAACAGGTGACATGTTTTGATGACTGGCCCTTTAAGAGGCAGACCCTAGAAGTGGACAAACCCTTGAAGAGGTGACAAATTTAGGGAATTATGTCCTTTAAGAGGTTGACCAGGGTTGTGTACAAACCCTCGAAACAACAGCATTTGAAGTGTACTGGCCCTTTAAGAGGTGGACCTGGGAAGCTTACAGACCTTTAAAATTGGCAATACTTTAAGGTGACTGGCCTATGAAGAGGATGACCATGGAAGTGGACAGTCCTTAAAGATGCATTATTGTGTGTGGGTGGCCTTCTAAGAGACAACCCTGGGAATGGACAGACCTTTGGAAATGTCAATGTGGCTTATGAAGTGGAAAGCCACTTGAACATGTGACATGTTTTGCGGACTGGCCCTTTAAGAGGCAGACCCTAGAAGTGGACAAACCCTTGAAGAGGTGACAAATTTAGGGAATTATGTCCTTTAAGAGGTTGACCAGGGTTGTGTACAAACCCTCAAAACAACAGCATTTTAAGTGTACTGGCCCTTTAAGAGGTGGACCTGGGAAGCTTACGGACCTTTAAAATTGGCAATACTTTAAGGTGACTGGCCTATGAAGAGGATGACCATGGAAGTGGACAGTCCTTAAAGATGCATTATTGTGTGTGGGTGGCCTTCTAAGAGACAACCCTGGGAATGGACAGACCTTTGGAAATGTCAATGTGGCTTATGAAGTGGAAAGCCACTTGAACATGTGACATGTTTTGCGGACTGGCCCTTTAAGAGGCAGACCCTAGAAGTGGACAAACCCTTGAAGAGGTGACAAATTTAGGGAATTATGTCCTTTAAGAGGTTGACCAGGGTTATGTACAAACCCTCGAAACAACAGCATTTTAAGTGTACTGGCCCTTTAAGAGGTGGACCTGGGAAGCTTACAGACCTTTAAAATTGGCAATACTTTAAGGTGACTGGCCTATGAAGTGGATGACCATGGAAGTGGACAGTCCTTAAAGATGCATTATTGTGTGTGGGTGGCCTTCTAAGAGACAACCCTGGGAATGGACAGACCTTTGGAAATGTCAATGTGGCTTATGAAGTGGAAAGCCACTTGAACATGTGACATGTTTTGCAGACTGGCCCTTTAAGAGGCAGACCCTAGAAGTGGACAAACCCTTGAAGAGGTGACAAATTTAGGGAATTATGTCCTTTAAGAGGTTGACCAGGGTTGTGTACAAACCCTCAAAACAACAGCATTTTAAGTGTACTGGCCCTTTAAGAGGTGGACCTGGGAAGCTTACGGACCTTTAAAATTGGCAATACTTTAAGGTGACTGGCCTATGAAGAGGATGACCATGGAAGTGGACAGTCCTTAAAGATGCATTATTGTGTGTGGGTGGCCTTCTAAGAGACAACCCTGGGAATGGACAGACCTTTGGAAATGTCAATGTGGCTTATGAAGTGGAAAGCCACTTGAACAGGTGACATGTTTTGATGACTGGCCCTTTAAGAGGCAGACCCTAGAAGTGGACAAACCCTTGAAGAGGTGACAAATTTAGGGAATTATGTCCTTTAAGAGGTTGACCAGGGTTGTGTACAAACCCTCAAAACAACAGCATTTTAAGTGTACTGGCCCTTTAAGAGGTGGACCTGGGAAGCTTACAGACCTTTAAAATTGGCAATACTTTAAGGTGACTGGCCTATGAAGAGGATGACCATGGAAGTGGACAGTCCTTAAAGATGCATTATTGTGTGTGGGTGGCCTTCTAAGAGACAACCCTGGGAATGGACAGACCTTTGGAAATGTCAATGTGGCTTATGAAGTGGAAAGCCACTTGAACATGTGACATGTTTTGCGGACTGGCCCTTTAAGAGGCAGACCCTAGAAGTGGACAAACCCTTGAAGAGGTGACAAATTTAGGGAATTATGTCCTTTAAGAGGTTGACCAGGGTTGTGTACAAACCCTCAAAACAACAGCATTTTAAGTGTACTGGCCCTTTAAGAGGTGGACCTGGGAAGCTTACGGACCTTTAAAATTGGCAATACTTTAAGGTGACTGGCCTATGAAGAGGATGACCATGGAAGTGGACAGTCCTTAAAGATGCATTATTGTGTGTGGGTGGCCTTCTAAGAGACAACCCTGGGAATGGACAGACCTTTGGAAATGTCAATGTGGCTTATGAAGTGGAAAGCCACTTGAACATGTGACATGTTTTGATGACTGGCCCTTTAAGAGGCAGACCCTAGAAGTGGACAAACCCTTGAAGAGGTGACAAATTTAGGGAATTATGTCCTTTAAGAGGTTGACCAGGGTTGTGTACAAACCCTTGAAACAACAGCATTTTAAGTGTACTGGCCCTTTAAGAGGTGGACCTGGGAAGCTTACAGACCTTTAAAATTGGCAATACTTTAAGGTGACTGGCCTATGAAGAGGATGACCATGGAAGTGGACAGTCCTTAAAGATGCATTATTGTGTGTGGGTGGCCTTCTAAGAGACAACCCTGGGAATGGACAGACCTTTGGAAATGTCAATGTGGCTTATGAAGTGGAAAGCCACTTGAACATGTGACATGTTTTGATGACTGGCCCTTTAAGAGGCAGACCCTAGAAGTGGACAAACCCTTGAAGAGGTGACAAATTTAGGGAATTATGTCCTTTAAGAGGTTGACCAGGGTTGTGTACAAACCCTTGAAACAACAGCATTTTAAGTGTACTGGCCCTTTAAGAGGTGGACCTGGGAAGCTTACAGACCTTTAAAATTGGCAATACTTTAAGGTGACTGGCCTATGAAGAGGATGACCATGGAAGTGGACAGTCCTTAAAGATGCATTATTGTGTGTGGGTGGCCTTCTAAGAGACAACCCTGGGAATGGACAGACCTTTGGAAATGTCAATGTGGCTTATGAAGTGGAAAGCCACTTGAACATGTGACATGTTTTGCGGACTGGCCCTTTAAGAGGCAGACCCTAGAAGTGGACAAACCCTTGAAGAGGTGACAAATTTAGGGAATTATGTCCTTTAAGAGGTTGACCAGGGTTGAGTACAAACCCTTGAAACAACAGCATTTTAAGTGTACTGGCCCTTTAAGAGGTGGACCTGGGAAGCTTACAGACCTTTAAAATTGGCAATACTTTAAGGTGACTGGCCTATGAAGAGGATGACCATGGAAGTGGACAGTCCTTAAAGATGCATTATTGTGTGTGGGTGGCCTTCTAAGAGACAACCCTGGGAATGGACAGACCTTTGGAAATGTCAATGTGGCTTATGAAGTGGAAAGCCACTTGAACATGTGACATGTTTTGCGGACTGGCCCTTTAAGAGGCAGACCCTAGAAGTGGACAAACCCTTGAAGAGGTGACAAATTTAGGGAATTATGTCCTTTAAGAGGTTGACCAGGGTTGTGTACAAACCCTCAAAACAACAGCATTTTAAGTGTACTGGCCCTTTAAGAGGTGGACCTGGGAAGCTTACGGACCTTTAAAATTGGCAATACTTTAAGGTGACTGGCCTATGAAGAGGATGACCATGGAAGTGGACAGTCCTTAAAGATGCATTATTGTGTGTGGGTGGCCTTCTAAGAGACAACCCTGGGAATGGACAGACCTTTGGAAATGTCAATGTGGCTTATGAAGTGGAAAGCCACTTGAACATGTGACATGTTTTGCGGACTGGCCCTTTAAGAGGCAGACCCTAGAAGTGGACAAACCCTTGAAGAGGTGACAAATTTAGGGAATTATGTCCTTTAAGAGGTTGACCAGGGTTGTGTACAAACCCTCAAAACAACAGCATTTTAAGTGTACTGGCCCTTTAAGAGGTGGACCTGGGAAGCTTACGGACCTTTAAAATTGGCAATACTTTAAGGTGACTGGCCTATGAAGACGATGACCATGGAAGTGGACAGTCCTTAAAGATGCATTATTGTGTGTGGGTGGCCTTCTAAGAGACAACCCTGGGAATGGACAGACCTTTGGAAATGTCAATGTGGCTTATGAAGTGGAAAGCCACTTGAACATGTGACATGTTTTGCGGACTGGCCCTTTAAGAGGCAGACCCTAGAAGTGGACAAACCCTTGAAGAGGTGACAAATTTAGGGAATTATGTCCTTTAAGAGGTTGACCAGGGTTGTGTACAAACCCTTGAAACAACAGCATTTTAAGTGTACTGGCCCTTTAAGGGGTGGACCTGGGAAGCTTACAGACCTTTAAAATTGGCAATACTTTAAGGTGACTGGCCTATGAAGAGGATGACCATGGAAGTGGACAGTCCTTAAAGATGCATTATTGTGTGTGGGTGGCCTTCTAAGAGACAACCCTGGGAATGGACAGACCTTTGGAAATGTCAATGTGGCTTATGAAGTGGAAAGCCACTTGAACATGTGACATGTTTTGCGGACTGGCCCTTTAAGAGGCAGACCCTAGAAGTGGACAAACCCTTGAAGAGGTGACAAATTTAGGGAATTATGTCCTTTAAGAGGTTGACCAGGGTTGTGTACAAACCCTCGAAACAACAGCATTTTAAGTGTACTGGCCCTTTAAGAGGTGGACCTGGGAAGCTTACAGACCTTTAAAATTGGCAATACTTTAAGGTGACTGGCCTATGAAGAGGATGACCATGGAAGTGGACAGTCCTTAAAGATGCATTATTGTGTGTGGGTGGCCTTCTAAGAGACAACCCTGGGAATGGACAGACCTTTGGAAATGTCAATGTGGCTTATGAAGTGGAAAGCCACTTGAACATGTGACATGTTTTGATGACTGGCCCTTTAAGAGGCAGACCCTAGAAGTGGACAAACCCTTGAAGAGGTGACAAATTTAGGGAATTATGTCCTTTAAGAGGTTGACCAGGGTTGTGTACAAACCCTTGAAACAACAGCATTTTAAGTGTACTGGCCCTTTAAGAGGTGGACCTGGGAAGCTTACAGACCTTTAAAATTGGCAATACTTTAAGGTGACTGGCCTATGAAGAGGATGACCATGGAAGTGGACAGTCCTTAAAGATGCATTATTGTGTGTGGGTGGCCTTCTAAGAGACAACCCTGGGAATGGACAGACCTTTGGAAATGTCAATGTGGCTTATGAAGTGGAAAGCCACTTGAACATGTGACATGTTTTGATGACTGGCCCTTTAAGAGGCAGACCCTAGAAGTGGACAAACCCTTGAAGAGGTGACAAATTTAGGGAATTATGTCCTTTAAGAGGTTGACCAGGGTTGTGTACAAACCCTTGAAACAACAGCATTTTAAGTGTACTGGCCCTTTAAGAGGTGGACCTGGGAAGCTTACAGACCTTTAAAATTGGCAATACTTTAAGGTGACTGGCCTATGAAGAGGATGACCATGGAAGTGGACAGTCCTTAAAGATGCATTATTGTGTGTGGGTGGCCTTCTAAGAGACAACCCTGGGAATGGACAGACCTTTGGAAATGTCAATGTGGCTTATGAAGTGGAAAGCCACTTGAACATGTGACATGTTTTGCGGACTGGCCCTTTAAGAGGCAGACCCTAGAAGTGGACAAACCCTTGAAGAGGTGACAAATTTAGGGAATTATGTCCTTTAAGAGGTTGACCAGGGTTGAGTACAAACCCTTGAAACAACAGCATTTTAAGTGTACTGGCCCTTTAAGAGGTGGACCTGGGAAGCTTACAGACCTTTAAAATTGGCAATACTTTAAGGTGACTGGCCTATGAAGAGGATGACCATGGAAGTGGACAGTCCTTAAAGATGCATTATTGTGTGTGGGTGGCCTTCTAAGAGACAACCCTGGGAATGGACAGACCTTTGGAAATGTCAATGTGGCTTATGAAGTGGAAAGCCACTTGAACATGTGACATGTTTTGCGGACTGGCCCTTTAAGAGGCAGACCCTAGAAGTGGACAAACCCTTGAAGAGGTGACAAATTTAGGGAATTATGTCCTTTAAGAGGTTGACCAGGGTTGTGTACAAACCCTCAAAACAACAGCATTTTAAGTGTACTGGCCCTTTAAGAGGTGGACCTGGGAAGCTTACGGACCTTTAAAATTGGCAATACTTTAAGGTGACTGGCCTATGAAGAGGATGACCATGGAAGTGGACAGTCCTTAAAGATGCATTATTGTGTGTGGGTGGCCTTCTAAGAGACAACCCTGGGAATGGACAGACCTTTGGAAATGTCAATGTGGCTTATGAAGTGGAAAGCCACTTGAACATGTGACATGTTTTGCGGACTGGCCCTTTAAGAGGCAGACCCTAGAAGTGGACAAACCCTTGAAGAGGTGACAAATTTAGGGAATTATGTCCTTTAAGAGGTTGACCAGGGTTGTGTACAAACCCTCAAAACAACAGCATTTTAAGTGTACTGGCCCTTTAAGAGGTGGACCTGGGAAGCTTACGGACCTTTAAAATTGGCAATACTTTAAGGTGACTGGCCTATGAAGACGATGACCATGGAAGTGGACAGTCCTTAAAGATGCATTATTGTGTGTGGGTGGCCTTCTAAGAGACAACCCTGGGAATGGACAGACCTTTGGAAATGTCAATGTGGCTTATGAAGTGGAAAGCCACTTGAACATGTGACATGTTTTGCGGACTGGCCCTTTAAGAGGCAGACCCTAGAAGTGGACAAACCCTTGAAGAGGTGACAAATTTAGGGAATTATGTCCTTTAAGAGGTTGACCAGGGTTGTGTACAAACCCTTGAAACAACAGCATTTTAAGTGTACTGGCCCTTTAAGGGGTGGACCTGGGAAGCTTACAGACCTTTAAAATTGGCAATACTTTAAGGTGACTGGCCTATGAAGAGGATGACCATGGAAGTGGACAGTCCTTAAAGATGCATTATTGTGTGTGGGTGGCCTTCTAAGAGACAACCCTGGGAATGGACAGACCTTTGGAAATGTCAATGTGGCTTATGAAGTGGAAAGCCACTTGAACATGTGACATGTTTTGCGGACTGGCCCTTTAAGAGGCAGACCCTAGAAGTGGACAAACCCTTGAAGAGGTGACAAATTTAGGGAATTATGTCCTTTAAGAGGTTGACCAGGGTTGTGTACAAACCCTTGAAACAACAGCATTTTAAGTGTACTGGCCCTTTAAGAGGTGGACCTGGGAAGCTTACAGACCTTTAAAATTGGCAATACTTTAAGGTGACTGGCCTATGAAGAGGATGACCATGGAAGTGGACAGTCCTTAAAGATGCATTATTGTGTGTGGGTGGCCTTCTAAGAGACAACCCTGGGAATGGACAGACCTTTGGAAATGTCAATGTGGCTTATGAAGTGGAAAGCCACTTGAACATGTGACATGTTTTGCGGACTGGCCCTTTAAGAGGCAGACCCTAGAAGTGGACAAACCCTTGAAGAGGTGACAAATTTAGGGAATTATGTCCTTTAAGAGGTTGACCAGGGTTGTGTACAAACCCTCAAAACAACAGCATTTTAAGTGTACTGGCCCTTTAAGAGGTGGACCTGGGAAGCTTACGGACCTTTAAAATTGGCAATACTTTAAGGTGACTGGCCTATGAAGAGGATGACCATGGAAGTGGACAGTCCTTAAAGATGCATTATTGTGTGTGGGTGGCCTTCTAAGAGACAACCCTGGGAATGGACAGACCTTTGGAAATGTCAATGTGGCTTATGAAGTGGAAAGCCACTTGAACATGTGACATGTTTTGCGGACTGGCCCTTTAAGAGGCAGACCCTAGAAGTGGACAAACCCTTGAAGAGGTGACAAATTTAGGGAATTATGTCCTTTAAGAGGTTGACCAGGGTTGTGTACAAACCCTCAAAACAACAGCATTTTAAGTGTACTGGCCCTTTAAGAGGTGGACCTGGGAAGCTTACGGACCTTTAAAATTGGCAATACTTTAAGGTGACTGGCCTATGAAGAGGATGACCATGGAAGTGGACAGTCCTTAAAGATGCATTATTGTGTGTGGGTGGCCTTCTAAGAGACAACCCTGGGAATGGACAGACCTTTGGAAATGTCAATGTGGCTTATGAAGTGGAAAGCCACTTGAACATGTGACATGTTTTGCGGACTGGCCCTTTAAGAGGCAGACCCTAGAAGTGGACAAACCCTTGAAGAGGTGACAAATTTAGGGAATTATGTCCTTTAAGAGGTTGACCAGGGTTGTGTACAAACCCTCAAAACAACAGCATTTTAAGTGTACTGGCCCTTTAAGAGGTGGACCTGGGAAGCTTACGGACCTTTAAAATTGGCAATACTTTAAGGTGACTGGCCTATGAAGACGATGACCATGGAAGTGGACAGTCCTTAAAGATGCATTATTGTGTGTGGGTGGCCTTCTAAGAGACAACCCTGGGAATGGACAGACCTTTGGAAATGTCAATGTGGCTTATGAAGTGGAAAGCCACTTGAACATGTGACATGTTTTGCGGACTGGCCCTTTAAGAGGCAGACCCTAGAAGTGGACAAACCCTTGAAGAGGTGACAAATTTAGGGAATTATGTCCTTTAAGAGGTTGACCAGGGTTGTGTACAAACCCTTGAAACAACAGCATTTTAAGTGTACTGGCCCTTTAAGAGGTGGACCTGGGAAGCTTACAGACCTTTAAAATTGGCAATACTTTAAGGTGACTGGCCTATGAAGAGGATGACCATGGAAGTGGACAGTCCTTAAAGATGCATTATTGTGTGTGGGTGGCCTTCTAAGAGACAACCCTGGGAATGGACAGACCTTTGGAAATGTCAATGTGGCTTATGAAGTGGAAAGCCACTTGAACATGTGACATGTTTTGCGGACTGGCCCTTTAAGAGGCAGACCCTAGAAGTGGACAAACCCTTGAAGAGGTGACAAATTTAGGGAATTATGTCCTTTAAGAGGTTGACCAGGGTTGTGTACAAACCCTCAAAACAACAGCATTTTAAGTGTACTGGCCCTTTAAGAGGTGGACCTGGGAAGCTTACGGACCTTTAAAATTGGCAATACTTTAAGGTGACTGGCCTATGAAGAGGATGACCATGGAAGTGGACAGTCCTTAAAGATGCATTATTGTGTGTGGGTGGCCTTCTAAGAGACAACCCTGGGAATGGACAGACCTTTGGAAATGTCAATGTGGCTTATGAAGTGGAAAGCCACTTGAACATGTGACATGTTTTGCGGACTGGCCCTTTAAGAGGCAGACCCTAGAAGTGGACAAACCCTTGAAGAGGTGACAAATTTAGGGAATTATGTCCTTTAAGAGGTTGACCAGGGTTGTGTACAAACCCTCAAAACAACAGCATTTTAAGTGTACTGGCCCTTTAAGAGGTGGACCTGGGAAGCTTACGGACCTTTAAAATTGGCAATACTTTAAGGTGACTGGCCTATGAAGAGGATGACCATGGAAGTGGACAGTCCTTAAAGATGCATTATTGTGTGTGGGTGGCCTTCTAAGAGACAACCCTGGGAATGGACAGACCTTTGGAAATGTCAATGTGGCTTATGAAGTGGAAAGCCACTTGAACATGTGACATGTTTTGATGACTGGCCCTTTAAGAGGCAGACCCTAGAAGTGGACAAACCCTTGAAGAGGTGACAAATTTAGGGAATTATGTCCTTTAAGAGGTTGACCAGGGTTGTGTACAAACCCTTGAAACAACAGCATTTTAAGTGTACTGGCCCTTTAAGAGGTGGACCTGGGAAGCTTACAGACCTTTAAAATTGGCAATACTTTAAGGTGACTGGCCTATGAAGAGGATGACCATGGAAGTGGACAGTCCTTAAAGATGCATTATTGTGTGTGGGTGGCCTTCTAAGAGACAACCCTGGGAATGGACAGACCTTTGGAAATGTCAATGTGGCTTATGAAGTGGAAAGCCACTTGAACATGTGACATGTTTTGATGACTGGCCCTTTAAGAGGCAGACCCTAGAAGTGGACAAACCCTTGAAGAGGTGACAAATTTAGGGAATTATGTCCTTTAAGAGGTTGACCAGGGTTGTGTACAAACCCTTGAAACAACAGCATTTTAAGTGTACTGGCCCTTTAAGAGGTGGACCTGGGAAGCTTACAGACCTTTAAAATTGGCAATACTTTAAGGTGACTGGCCTATGAAGAGGATGACCATGGAAGTGGACAGTCCTTAAAGATGCATTATTGTGTGTGGGTGGCCTTCTAAGAGACAACCCTGGGAATGGACAGACCTTTGGAAATGTCAATGTGGCTTATGAAGTGGAAAGCCACTTGAACATGTGACATGTTTTGCGGACTGGCCCTTTAAGAGGCAGACCCTAGAAGTGGACAAACCCTTGAAGAGGTGACAAATTTAGGGAATTATGTCCTTTAAGAGGTTGACCAGGGTTGTGTACAAACCCTTGAAACAACAGCATTTTAAGTGTACTGGCCCTTTAAGAGGTGGACCTGGGAAGCTTACAGACCTTTAAAATTGGCAATACTTTAAGGTGACTGGCCTATGAAGAGGATGACCATGGAAGTGGACAGTCCTTAAAGATGCATTATTGTGTGTGGGTGGCCTTCTAAGAGACAACCCTGGGAATGGACAGACCTTTGGAAATGTCAATGTGGCTTATGAAGTGGAAAGCCACTTGAACATGTGACATGTTTTGCGGACTGGCCCTTTAAGAGGCAGACCCTAGAAGTGGACAAACCCTTGAAGAGGTGACAAATTTAGGGAATTATGTCCTTTAAGAGGTTGACCAGGGTTGAGTACAAACCCTTGAAACAACAGCATTTTAAGTGTACTGGCCCTTTAAGAGGTGGACCTGGGAAGCTTACAGACCTTTAAAATTGGCAATACTTTAAGGTGACTGGCCTATGAAGAGGATGACCATGGAAGTGGACAGTCCTTAAAGATGCATTATTGTGTGTGGGTGGCCTTCTAAGAGACAACCCTGGGAATGGACAGACCTTTGGAAATGTCAATGTGGCTTATGAAGTGGAAAGCCACTTGAACATGTGACATGTTTTGCGGACTGGCCCTTTAAGAGGCAGACCCTAGAAGTGGACAAACCCTTGAAGAGGTGACAAATTTAGGGAATTATGTCCTTTAAGAGGTTGACCAGGGTTGTGTACAAACCCTCAAAACAACAGCATTTTAAGTGTACTGGCCCTTTAAGAGGTGGACCTGGGAAGCTTACGGACCTTTAAAATTGGCAATACTTTAAGGTGACTGGCCTATGAAGAGGATGACCATGGAAGTGGACAGTCCTTAAAGATGCATTATTGTGTGTGGGTGGCCTTCTAAGAGACAACCCTGGGAATGGACAGACCTTTGGAAATGTCAATGTGGCTTATGAAGTGGAAAGCCACTTGAACATGTGACATGTTTTGCGGACTGGCCCTTTAAGAGGCAGACCCTAGAAGTGGACAAACCCTTGAAGAGGTGACAAATTTAGGGAATTAAGTCCTTTAAGAGGTTGACCAGGGTTGTGTACAAACCCTTGAAACAACAGCATTTTAAGTGTACTGGCCCTTTAAGAGGTGGACCTGGGAAGCTTACAGACCTTTAAAATTGGCAATACTTTAAGGTGACTGGCCTATGAAGAGGATGACCATGGAAGTGGACAGTCCTTAAAGATGCATTATTGTGTGTGGGTGGCCTTCTAAGAGACAACCCTGGGAATGGACAGACCTTTGGAAATGTCAATGTGGCTTATGAAGTGGAAAGCCACTTGAACATGTGACATGTTTTGCGGACTGGCCCTTTAAGAGGCAGACCCTAGAAGTGGACAAACCCTTGAAGAGGTGACAAATTTAGGGAATTATGTCCTTTAAGAGGTTGACCAGGGTTGTGTACAAACCCTCGAAACAACAGCATTTTAAGTGTACTGGCCCTTTAAGAGGTGGACCTGGGAAGCTTACAGACCTTTAAAATTGGCAATACTTTAAGGTGACTGGCCTATGAAGTGGATGACCATGGAAGTGGACAGTCCTTAAAGATGCATTATTGTGTGTGGGTGGCCTTCTAAGAGACAACCCTGGGAATGGACAGACCTTTGGAAATGTCAATGTGGCTTATGAAGTGGAAAGCCACTTGAACATGTGACATATTTTGCAGACTGGCCCTTTAAGAGGCAGACCCTAGAAGTGGACAAACCCTTGAAGAGGTGACAAATTTAGGGAATTATGTCCTTTAAGAGGTTGACCAGGGTTGTGTACAAACCCTCAAAACAACAGCATTTTAAGTGTACTGGCCCTTTAAGAGGTGGACCTGGGAAGCTTACGGACCTTTAAAATTGGCAATACTTTAAGGTGACTGGCCTATGAAGAGGATGACCATGGAAGTGGACAGTCCTTAAAGATGCATTATTGTGTGTGGGTGGCCTTCTAAGAGACAACCCTGGGAATGGACAGACCTTTGGAAATGTCAATGTGGCTTATGAAGTGGAAAGCCACTTGAACAGGTGACATGTTTTGATGACTGGCCCTTTAAGAGGCAGACCCTAGAAGTGGACAAACCCTTGAAGAGGTGACAAATTTAGGGAATTATGTCCTTTAAGAGGTTGACCAGGGTTGTGTACAAACCCTCAAAACAACAGCATTTTAAGTGTACTGGCCCTTTAAGAGGTGGACCTGGGAAGCTTACAGACCTTTAAAATTGGCAATACTTTAAGGTGACTGGCCTATGAAGAGGATGACCATGGAAGTGGACAGTCCTTAAAGATGCATTATTGTGTGTGGGTGGCCTTCTAAGAGACAACCCTGGGAATGGACAGACCTTTGGAAATGTCAATGTGGCTTATGAAGTGGAAAGCCACTTGAACATGTGACATGTTTTGCGGACTGGCCCTTTAAGAGGCAGACCCTAGAAGTGGACAAACCCTTGAAGAGGTGACAAATTTAGGGAATTATGTCCTTTAAGAGGTTGACCAGGGTTGTGTACAAACCCTCAAAACAACAGCATTTTAAGTGTACTGGCCCTTTAAGAGGTGGACCTGGGAAGCTTACGGACCTTTAAAATTGGCAATACTTTAAGGTGACTGGCCTATGAAGAGGATGACCATGGAAGTGGACAGTCCTTAAAGATGCATTATTGTGTGTGGGTGGCCTTCTAAGAGACAACCCTGGGAATGGACAGACCTTTGGAAATGTCAATGTGGCTTATGAAGTGGAAAGCCACTTGAACATGTGACATGTTTTGATGACTGGCCCTTTAAGAGGCAGACCCTAGAAGTGGACAAACCCTTGAAGAGGTGACAAATTTAGGGAATTATGTGCTTTAAGAGGTTGACCAGGGTTGTGTACAAACCCTTGAAACAACAGCATTTTAAGTGTACTGGCCCTTTAAGAGGTGGACCTGGGAAGCTTACAGACCTTTAAAATTGGCAATACTTTAAGGTGACTGGCCTATGAAGAGGATGACCATGGAAGTGGACAGTCCTTAAAGATGCATTATTGTGTGTGGGTGGCCTTCTAAGAGACAACCCTGGGAATGGACAGACCTTTGGAAATGTCAATGTGGCTTATGAAGTGGAAAGCCACTTGAACATGTGACATGTTTTGCGGACTGGCCCTTTAAGAGGCAGACCCTAGAAGTGGACAAACCCTTGAAGAGGTGACAAATTTAGGGAATTATGTCCTTTAAGAGGTTGACCAGGGTTGAGTACAAACCCTTGAAACAACAGCATTTTAAGTGTACTGGCCCTTTAAGAGGTGGACCTGGGAAGCTTACAGACCTTTAAAATTGGCAATACTTTAAGGTGACTGGCCTATGAAGAGGATGACCATGGAAGTGGACAGTCCTTAAAGATGCATTATTGTGTGTGGGTGGCCTTCTAAGAGACAACCCTGGGAATGGACAGACCTTTGGAAATGTCAATGTGGCTTATGAAGTGGAAAGCCACTTGAACATGTGACATGTTTTGCGGACTGGCCCTTTAAGAGGCAGAACCTAGAAGTGGACAAACCCTTGAAGAGGTGACAAATTTAGGGAATTATGTCCTTTAAGAGGTTGACCAGGGTTGTGTACAAACCCTCGAAACAACAGCATTTTAAGTGTACTGGCCCTTTAAGAGGTGGACCTGGGAAGCTTACGGACCTTTAAAATTGGCAATACTTTAAGGTGACTGGCCTATGAAGAGGATGACCATGGAAGTGGACAGTCCTTAAAGATGCATTATTGTGTGTGGGTGGCCTTCTAAGAGACAACCCTGGGAATGGACAGACCTTTGGAAATGTCAATGTGGCTTATGAAGTGGAAAGCCACTTGAACATGTGACATGTTTTGCGGACTGGCCCTTTAAGAGGCAGACCCTAGAAGTGGACAAACCCTTGAAGAGGTGACAAATTTAGGGAATTATGTCCTTTAAGAGGTTGACCAGGGTTGTGTACAAACCCTCGAAACAACAGCATTTTAAGTGTACTGGCCCTTTAAGAGGTGGACCTGGGAAGCTTACAGACCTTTAAAATTGGCAATACTTTAAGGTGACTGGCCTATGAAGAGGATGACCATGGAAGTGGACAGTCCTTAAAGATGCATTATTGTGTGTGGGTGGCCTTCTAAGAGACAACCCTGGGAATGGACAGACCTTTGGAAATGTCAATGTGGCTTATGAAGTGGAAAGCCACTTGAACATGTGACATGTTTTGCGGACTGGCCCTTTAAGAGGCAGACCCTAGAAGTGGACAAACCCTTGAAGAGGTGACAAATTTAGGGAATTATGTCCTTTAAGAGGTTGACCAGGGTTGTGTACAAACCCTCGAAACAACAGCATTTTAAGTGTACTGGCCCTTTAAGAGGTGGACCTGGGAAGCTTACAGACCTTTAAAATTGGCAATACTTTAAGGTGACTGGCCTATGAAGAGGATGACCATGGAAGTGGACAGTCCTTAAAGAGGCATTATTGTGTGTGGGTGGCCTTCTAAGAGACAACCCTGGGAATGGACAGACCTTTGGAAATGTCAATGTGGCTTATGAAGTGGAAAACCACTTGAACATGTGACATGTTTTGATGACTGGCCCTTTAAGAGGCAGACCCTAGAAGTGGACAAACCCTTGAAGAGGTGACAAATTTAGGGAATTATGTCCTTTAAGAGGTTGACCAGGGTTGAGTACAAACCCTTGAAACAACAGCATTTTAAGTGTACTGGCCCTTTAAGAGGTGGACCTGGGAAGCTTACAGACCTTTAAAATTGGCAATACTTTAAGGTGACTGGCCTATGAAGAGGATGACCATGGAAGTGGACAGTCCTTAAAGATGCATTATTGTGTGTGGGTGGCCTTCTAAGAGACAACCCTGGGAATGGACAGACCTTTGGAAATGTCAATGTGGCTTATGAAGTGGAAAGCCACTTGAACATGTGACATGTTTTGCGGACTGGCCCTTTAAGAGGCAGACCCTAGAAGTGGACAAACCCTTGAAGAGGTGACAAATTTAGGGAATTATGTCCTTTAAGAGGTTGACCAGGGTTGTGTACAAACCCTCGAAACAACAGCATTTTAAGTGTACTGGCCCTTTAAGAGGTGGACCTGGGAAGCTTACGGACCTTTAAAATTGGCAATACTTTAAGGTGACTGGCCTATGAAGAGGATGACCATGGAAGTGGACAGTCCTTAAAGATGCATTATTGTGTGTGGGTGGCCTTCTAAGAGACAACCCTGGGAATGGACAGACCTTTGGAAATGTCAATGTGGCTTATGAAGTGGAAAGCCACTTGAACATGTGACATGTTTTGCGGACTGGCCCTTTAAGAGGCAGACCCTAGAAGTGGACAAACCCTTGAAGAGGTGACAAATTTAGGGAATTATGTCCTTTAAGAGGTTGACCAGGGTTGTGTACAAACCCTCAAAACAACAGCATTTTAAGTGTACTGGCCCTTTAAGAGGTGGACCTGGGAAGCTTACGGACCTTTAAAATTGGCAATACTTTAAGGTGACTGGCCTATGAAGAGGATGACCATGGAAGTGGACAGTCCTTAAAGATGCATTATTGTGTGTGGGTGGCCTTCTAAGAGACAACCCTGGGAATGGACAGACCTTTGGAAATGTCAATGTGGCTTATGAAGTGGAAAGCCACTTGAACATGTGACATGTTTTGCGGACTGGCCCTTTAAGAGGCAGACCCTAGAAGTGGACAAACCCTTGAAGAGGTGACAAATTTAGGGAATTATGTCCTTTAAGAGGTTGACCAGGGTTGTGTACAAACCCTCAAAACAACAGCATTTTAAGTGTACTGGCCCTTTAAGAGGTGGACCTGGGAAGCTTACGGACCTTTAAAATTGGCAATACTTTAAGGTGACTGGCCTATGAAGAGGATGACCATGGAAGTGGACAGTCCTTAAAGATGCATTATTGTGTGTGGGTGGCCTTCTAAGAGACAACCCTGGGAATGGACAGACCTTTGGAAATGTCAATGTGGCTTATGAAGTGGAAAGCCACTTGAACATGTGACATGTTTTGATGACTGGCCCTTTAAGAGGCAGACCCTAGAAGTGGACAAACCCTTGAAGAGGTGACAAATTTAGGGAATTATGTGCTTTAAGAGGTTGACCAGGGTTGTGTACAAACCCTTGAAACAACAGCATTTTAAGTGTACTGGCCCTTTAAGAGGTGGACCTGGGAAGCTTACAGACCTTTAAAATTGGCAATACTTTAAGGTGACTGGCCTATGAAGAGGATGACCATGGAAGTGGACAGTCCTTAAAGATGCATTATTGTGTGTGGGTGGCCTTCTAAGAGACAACCCTGGGAATGGACAGACCTTTGGAAATGTCAATGTGGCTTATGAAGTGGAAAGCCACTTGAACATGTGACATGTTTTGCGGACTGGCCCTTTAAGAGGCAGACCCTAGAAGTGGACAAACCCTTGAAGAGGTGACAAATTTAGGGAATTATGTCCTTTAAGAGGTTGACCAGGGTTGAGTACAAACCCTTGAAACAACAGCATTTTAAGTGTACTGGCCCTTTAAGAGGTGGACCTGGGAAGCTTACAGACCTTTAAAATTGGCAATACTTTAAGGTGACTGGCCTATGAAGAGGATGACCATGGAAGTGGACAGTCCTTAAAGATGCATTATTGTGTGTGGGTGGCCTTCTAAGAGACAACCCTGGGAATGGACAGACCTTTGGAAATGTCAATGTGGCTTATGAAGTGGAAAGCCACTTGAACATGTGACATGTTTTGCGGACTGGCCCTTTAAGAGGCAGAACCTAGAAGTGGACAAACCCTTGAAGAGGTGACAAATTTAGGGAATTATGTCCTTTAAGAGGTTGACCAGGGTTGTGTACAAACCCTCGAAACAACAGCATTTTAAGTGTACTGGCCCTTTAAGAGGTGGACCTGGGAAGCTTACGGACCTTTAAAATTGGCAATACTTTAAGGTGACTGGCCTATGAAGAGGATGACCATGGAAGTGGACAGTCCTTAAAGATGCATTATTGTGTGTGGGTGGCCTTCTAAGAGACAACCCTGGGAATGGACAGACCTTTGGAAATGTCAATGTGGCTTATGAAGTGGAAAGCCACTTGAACATGTGACATGTTTTGCGGACTGGCCCTTTAAGAGGCAGACCCTAGAAGTGGACAAACCCTTGAAGAGGTGACAAATTTAGGGAATTATGTCCTTTAAGAGGTTGACCAGGGTTGTGTACAAACCCTCGAAACAACAGCATTTTAAGTGTACTGGCCCTTTAAGAGGTGGACCTGGGAAGCTTACAGACCTTTAAAATTGGCAATACTTTAAGGTGACTGGCCTATGAAGAGGATGACCATGGAAGTGGACAGTCCTTAAAGATGCATTATTGTGTGTGGGTGGCCTTCTAAGAGACAACCCTGGGAATGGACAGACCTTTGGAAATGTCAATGTGGCTTATGAAGTGGAAAGCCACTTGAACATGTGACATGTTTTGCGGACTGGCCCTTTAAGAGGCAGACCCTAGAAGTGGACAAACCCTTGAAGAGGTGACAAATTTAGGGAATTATGTCCTTTAAGAGGTTGACCAGGGTTGTGTACAAACCCTCGAAACAACAGCATTTTAAGTGTACTGGCCCTTTAAGAGGTGGACCTGGGAAGCTTACAGACCTTTAAAATTGGCAATACTTTAAGGTGACTGGCCTATGAAGAGGATGACCATGGAAGTGGACAGTCCTTAAAGAGGCATTATTGTGTGTGGGTGGCCTTCTAAGAGACAACCCTGGGAATGGACAGACCTTTGGAAATGTCAATGTGGCTTATGAAGTGGAAAACCACTTGAACATGTGACATGTTTTGATGACTGGCCCTTTAAGAGGCAGACCCTAGAAGTGGACAAACCCTTGAAGAGGTGACAAATTTAGGGAATTATGTCCTTTAAGAGGTTGACCAGGGTTGAGTACAAACCCTTGAAACAACAGCATTTTAAGTGTACTGGCCCTTTAAGAGGTGGACCTGGGAAGCTTACAGACCTTTAAAATTGGCAATACTTTAAGGTGACTGGCCTATGAAGAGGATGACCATGGAAGTGGACAGTCCTTAAAGATGCATTATTGTGTGTGGGTGGCCTTCTAAGAGACAACCCTGGGAATGGACAGACCTTTGGAAATGTCAATGTGGCTTATGAAGTGGAAAGCCACTTGAACATGTGACATGTTTTGCGGACTGGCCCTTTAAGAGGCAGACCCTAGAAGTGGACAAACCCTTGAAGAGGTGACAAATTTAGGGAATTATGTCCTTTAAGAGGTTGACCAGGGTTGTGTACAAACCCTCGAAACAACAGCATTTTAAGTGTACTGGCCCTTTAAGAGGTGGACCTGGGAAGCTTACGGACCTTTAAAATTGGCAATACTTTAAGGTGACTGGCCTATGAAGAGGATGACCATGGAAGTGGACAGTCCTTAAAGATGCATTATTGTGTGTGGGTGGCCTTCTAAGAGACAACCCTGGGAATGGACAGACCTTTGGAAATGTCAATGTGGCTTATGAAGTGGAAAGCCACTTGAACATGTGACATGTTTTGCGGACTGGCCCTTTAAGAGGCAGACCCTAGAAGTGGACAAACCCTTGAAGAGGTGACAAATTTAGGGAATTATGTCCTTTAAGAGGTTGACCAGGGTTGTGTACAAACCCTCAAAACAACAGCATTTTAAGTGTACTGGCCCTTTAAGAGGTGGACCTGGGAAGCTTACGGACCTTTAAAATTGGCAATACTTTAAGGTGACTGGCCTATGAAGAGGATGACCATGGAAGTGGACAGTCCTTAAAGATGCATTATTGTGTGTGGGTGGCCTTCTAAGAGACAACCCTGGGAATGGACAGACCTTTGGAAATGTCAATGTGGCTTATGAAGTGGAAAGCCACTTGAACATGTGACATGTTTTGCGGACTGGCCCTTTAAGAGGCAGACCCTAGAAGTGGACAAACCCTTGAAGAGGTGACAAATTTAGGGAATTATGTCCTTTAAGAGGTTGACCAGGGTTGTGTACAAACCCTTGAAACAACAGCATTTTAAGTGTACTGGCCCTTTAAGAGGTGGACCTGGGAAGCTTACAGACCTTTAAAATTGGCAATACTTTAAGGTGACTGGCCTATGAAGAGGATGACCATGGAAGTGGACAGTCCTTAAAGATGCATTATTGTGTGTGGGTGGCCTTCTAAGAGACAACCCTGGGAATGGACAGACCTTTGGAAATGTCAATGTGGCTTATGAAGTGGAAAGCCACTTGAACATGTGACATGTTTTGCGGACTGGCCCTTTAAGAGGCAGACCCTAGAAGTGGACAAACCCTTGAAGAGGTGACAAATTTAGGGAATTATGTCCTTTAAGAGGTTGACCAGGGTTGTATACAAACCCTCGAAACAACAGCATTTTAAGTGTACTGGCCCTTTAAGAGGTGGACCTGGGAAGCTTACAGACCTTTAAAATTGGCAATACTTTAAGGTGACTGGCCTATGAAGAGGATGACCATGGAAGTGGACAGTCCTTAAAGATGCATTATTGTGTGTGGGTGGCCTTCTAAGAGACAACCCTGGGAATGGACAGACCTTTGGAAATGTCAATGTGGCTTATGAAGTGGAAAGCCACTTGAACATGTGACATGTTTTGCGGACTGGCCCTTTAAGAGGCAGACCCTAGAAGTGGACAAACCCTTGAAGAGGTGACAAATTTAGGGAATTATGTCCTTTAAGAGGTTGACCAGGGTTGTGTACAAACCCTTGAAACAACAGCATTTTAAGTGTACTGGCCCTTTAAGAGGTGGACCTGGGAAGCTTACAGACCTTTAAAATTGGCAATACTTTAAGGTGACTGGCCTATGAAGAGGATGACCATGGAAGTGGACAGTCCTTAAAGATGCATTATTGTGTGTGGGTGGCCTTCTAAGAGACAACCCTGGGAATGGACAGACCTTTGGAAATGTCAATGTGGCTTATGAAGTGGAAAGCCACTTGAACATGTGACATGTTTTGCGGACTGGCCCTTTAAGAGGCAGACCCTAGAAGTGGACAAACCCTTGAAGAGGTGACAAATTTAGGGAATTATGTCCTTTAAGAGGTTGACCAGGGTTATGTACAAACCCTCGAAACAACAGCATTTTAAGTGTACTGGCCCTTTAAGAGGTGGACCTGGGAAGCTTACAGACCTTTAAAATTGGCAATACTTTAAGGTGACTGGCCTATGAAGTGGATGACCATGGAAGTGGACAGTCCTTAAAGATGCATTATTGTGTGTGGGTGGCCTTCTAAGAGACAACCCTGGGAATGGACAGACCTTTGGAAATGTCAATGTGGCTTATGAAGTGGAAAGCCACTTGAACATGTGACATGTTTTGCAGACTGGCCCTTTAAGAGGCAGACCCTAGAAGTGGACAAACCCTTGAAGAGGTGACAAATTTAGGGAATTATGTCCTTTAAGAGGTTGACCAGGGTTGTGTACAAACCCTCAAAACAACAGCATTTTAAGTGTACTGGCCCTTTAAGAGGTGGACCTGGGAAGCTTACGGACCTTTAAAATTGGCAATACTTTAAGGTGACTGGCCTATGAAGAGGATGACCATGGAAGTGGACAGTCCTTAAAGATGCATTATTGTGTGTGGGTGGCCTTCTAAGAGACAACCCTGGGAATGGACAGACCTTTGGAAATGTCAATGTGGCTTATGAAGTGGAAAGCCACTTGAACAGGTGACATGTTTTGATGACTGGCCCTTTAAGAGGCAGACCCTAGAAGTGGACAAACCCTTGAAGAGGTGACAAATTTAGGGAATTATGTCCTTTAAGAGGTTGACCAGGGTTGTGTACAAACCCTCGAAACAACAGCATTTGAAGTGTACTGGCCCTTTAAGAGGTGGACCTGGGAAGCTTACAGACCTTTAAAATTGGCAATACTTTAAGGTGACTGGCCTATGAAGAGGATGACCATGGAAGTGGACAGTCCTTAAAGATGCATTATTGTGTGTGGGTGGCCTTCTAAGAGACAACCCTGGGAATGGACAGACCTTTGGAAATGTCAATGTGGCTTATGAAGTGGAAAGCCACTTGAACATGTGACATGTTTTGCGGACTGGCCCTTTAAGAGGCAGACCCTAGAAGTGGACAAACCCTTGAAGAGGTGACAAATTTAGGGAATTATGTCCTTTAAGAGGTTGACCAGGGTTGTGTACAAACCCTCAAAACAACAGCATTTTAAGTGTACTGGCCCTTTAAGAGGTGGACCTGGGAAGCTTACGGACCTTTAAAATTGGCAATACTTTAAGGTGACTGGCCTATGAAGAGGATGACCATGGAAGTGGACAGTCCTTAAAGATGCATTATTGTGTGTGGGTGGCCTTCTAAGAGACAACCCTGGGAATGGACAGACCTTTGGAAATGTCAATGTGGCTTATGAAGTGGAAAGCCACTTGAACATGTGACATGTTTTGCGGACTGGCCCTTTAAGAGGCAGACCCTAGAAGTGGACAAACCCTTGAAGAGGTGACAAATTTAGGGAATTATGTCCTTTAAGAGGTTGACCAGGGTTATGTACAAACCCTCGAAACAACAGCATTTTAAGTGTACTGGCCCTTTAAGAGGTGGACCTGGGAAGCTTACAGACCTTTAAAATTGGCAATACTTTAAGGTGACTGGCCTATGAAGTGGATGACCATGGAAGTGGACAGTCCTTAAAGATGCATTATTGTGTGTGGGTGGCCTTCTAAGAGACAACCCTGGGAATGGACAGACCTTTGGAAATGTCAATGTGGCTTATGAAGTGGAAAGCCACTTGAACATGTGACATGTTTTGCAGACTGGCCCTTTAAGAGGCAGACCCTAGAAGTGGACAAACCCTTGAAGAGGTGACAAATTTAGGGAATTATGTCCTTTAAGAGGTTGACCAGGGTTGTGTACAAACCCTCAAAACAACAGCATTTTAAGTGTACTGGCCCTTTAAGAGGTGGACCTGGGAAGCTTACGGACCTTTAAAATTGGCAATACTTTAAGGTGACTGGCCTATGAAGAGGATGACCATGGAAGTGGACAGTCCTTAAAGATGCATTATTGTGTGTGGGTGGCCTTCTAAGAGACAACCCTGGGAATGGACAGACCTTTGGAAATGTCAATGTGGCTTATGAAGTGGAAAGCCACTTGAACAGGTGACATGTTTTGATGACTGGCCCTTTAAGAGGCAGACCCTAGAAGTGGACAAACCCTTGAAGAGGTGACAAATTTAGGGAATTATGTCCTTTAAGAGGTTGACCAGGGTTGTGTACAAACCCTCAAAACAACAGCATTTTAAGTGTACTGGCCCTTTAAGAGGTGGACCTGGGAAGCTTACAGACCTTTAAAATTGGCAATACTTTAAGGTGACTGGCCTATGAAGAGGATGACCATGGAAGTGGACAGTCCTTAAAGATGCATTATTGTGTGTGGGTGGCCTTCTAAGAGACAACCCTGGGAATGGACAGACCTTTGGAAATGTCAATGTGGCTTATGAAGTGGAAAGCCACTTGAACATGTGACATGTTTTGCGGACTGGCCCTTTAAGAGGCAGACCCTAGAAGTGGACAAACCCTTGAAGAGGTGACAAATTTAGGGAATTATGTCCTTTAAGAGGTTGACCAGGGTTGTGTACAAACCCTCAAAACAACAGCATTTTAAGTGTACTGGCCCTTTAAGAGGTGGACCTGGGAAGCTTACGGACCTTTAAAATTGGCAATACTTTAAGGTGACTGGCCTATGAAGAGGATGACCATGGAAGTGGACAGTCCTTAAAGATGCATTATTGTGTGTGGGTGGCCTTCTAAGAGACAACCCTGGGAATGGACAGACCTTTGGAAATGTCAATGTGGCTTATGAAGTGGAAAGCCACTTGAACATGTGACATGTTTTGATGACTGGCCCTTTAAGAGGCAGACCCTAGAAGTGGACAAACCCTTGAAGAGGTGACAAATTTAGGGAATTATGTCCTTTAAGAGGTTGACCAGGGTTGTGTACAAACCCTTGAAACAACAGCATTTTAAGTGTACTGGCCCTTTAAGAGGTGGACCTGGGAAGCTTACAGACCTTTAAAATTGGCAATACTTTAAGGTGACTGGCCTATGAAGAGGATGACCATGGAAGTGGACAGTCCTTAAAGATGCATTATTGTGTGTGGGTGGCCTTCTAAGAGACAACCCTGGGAATGGACAGACCTTTGGAAATGTCAATGTGGCTTATGAAGTGGAAAGCCACTTGAACATGTGACATGTTTTGATGACTGGCCCTTTAAGAGGCAGACCCTAGAAGTGGACAAACCCTTGAAGAGGTGACAAATTTAGGGAATTATGTCCTTTAAGAGGTTGACCAGGGTTGTGTACAAACCCTTGAAACAACAGCATTTTAAGTGTACTGGCCCTTTAAGAGGTGGACCTGGGAAGCTTACAGACCTTTAAAATTGGCAATACTTTAAGGTGACTGGCCTATGAAGAGGATGACCATGGAAGTGAACAGTCCTTAAAGATGCATTATTGTGTGTGGGTGGCCTTCTAAGAGACAACCCTGGGAATGGACAGACCTTTGGAAATGTCAATGTGGCTTATGAAGTGGAAAGCCACTTGAACATGTGACATGTTTTGCGGACTGGCCCTTTAAGAGGCAGACCCTAGAAGTGGACAAACCCTTGAAGAGGTGACAAATTTAGGGAATTATGTCCTTTAAGAGGTTGACCAGGGTTGAGTACAAACCCTTGAAACAACAGCATTTTAAGTGTACTGGCCCTTTAAGAGGTGGACCTGGGAAGCTTACAGACCTTTAAAATTGGCAATACTTTAAGGTGACTGGCCTATGAAGAGGATGACCATGGAAGTGGACAGTCCTTAAAGATGCATTATTGTGTGTGGGTGGCCTTCTAAGAGACAACCCTGGGAATGGACAGACCTTTGGAAATGTCAATGTGGCTTATGAAGTGGAAAGCCACTTGAACATGTGACATGTTTTGCGGACTGGCCCTTTAAGAGGCAGACCCTAGAAGTGGACAAACCCTTGAAGAGGTGACAAATTTAGGGAATTATGTCCTTTAAGAGGTTGACCAGGGTTGTGTACAAACCCTCAAAACAACAGCATTTTAAGTGTACTGGCCCTTTAAGAGGTGGACCTGGGAAGCTTACGGACCTTTAAAATTGGCAATACTTTAAGGTGACTGGCCTATGAAGAGGATGACCATGGAAGTGGACAGTCCTTAAAGATGCATTATTGTGTGTGGGTGGCCTTCTAAGAGACAACCCTGGGAATGGACAGACCTTTGGAAATGTCAATGTGGCTTATGAAGTGGAAAGCCACTTGAACATGTGACATGTTTTGCGGACTGGCCCTTTAAGAGGCAGACCCTAGAAGTGGACAAACCCTTGAAGAGGTGACAAATTTAGGGAATTATGTCCTTTAAGAGGTTGACCAGGGTTGTGTACAAACCCTCAAAACAACAGCATTTTAAGTGTACTGGCCCTTTAAGAGGTGGACCTGGGAAGCTTACGGACCTTTAAAATTGGCAATACTTTAAGGTGACTGGCCTATGAAGACGATGACCATGGAAGTGGACAGTCCTTAAAGATGCATTATTGTGTGTGGGTGGCCTTCTAAGAGACAACCCTGGGAATGGACAGACCTTTGGAAATGTCAATGTGGCTTATGAAGTGGAAAGCCACTTGAACATGTGACATGTTTTGCGGACTGGCCCTTTAAGAGGCAGACCCTAGAAGTGGACAAACCCTTGAAGAGGTGACAAATTTAGGGAATTATGTCCTTTAAGAGGTTGACCAGGGTTGTGTACAAACCCTTGAAACAACAGCATTTTAAGTGTACTGGCCCTTTAAGGGGTGGACCTGGGAAGCTTACAGACCTTTAAAATTGGCAATACTTTAAGGTGACTGGCCTATGAAGAGGATGACCATGGAAGTGGACAGTCCTTAAAGATGCATTATTGTGTGTGGGTGGCCTTCTAAGAGACAACCCTGGGAATGGACAGACCTTTGGAAATGTCAATGTGGCTTATGAAGTGGAAAGCCACTTGAACATGTGACATGTTTTGCGGACTGGCCCTTTAAGAGGCAGACCCTAGAAGTGGACAAACCCTTGAAGAGGTGACAAATTTAGGGAATTATGTCCTTTAAGAGGTTGACCAGGGTTGTGTACAAACCCTCGAAACAACAGCATTTTAAGTGTACTGGCCCTTTAAGAGGTGGACCTGGGAAGCTTACAGACCTTTAAAATTGGCAATACTTTAAGGTGACTGGCCTATGAAGAGGATGACCATGGAAGTGGACAGTCCTTAAAGATGCATTATTGTGTGTGGGTGGCCTTCTAAGAGACAACCCTGGGAATGGACAGACCTTTGGAAATGTCAATGTGGCTTATGAAGTGGAAAGCCACTTGAACATGTGACATGTTTTGATGACTGGCCCTTTAAGAGGCAGACCCTAGAAGTGGACAAACCCTTGAAGAGGTGACAAATTTAGGGAATTATGTCCTTTAAGAGGTTGACCAGGGTTGTGTACAAACCCTTGAAACAACAGCATTTTAAGTGTACTGGCCCTTTAAGAGGTGGACCTGGGAAGCTTACAGACCTTTAAAATTGGCAATACTTTAAGGTGACTGGCCTATGAAGAGGATGACCATGGAAGTGGACAGTCCTTAAAGATGCATTATT
The DNA here is from genome assembly GCF_035609145.1 of Eleutherodactylus coqui. Lineage (NCBI taxonomy): Eukaryota > Metazoa > Chordata > Amphibia > Anura > Eleutherodactylidae > Eleutherodactylus > Eleutherodactylus coqui. The sequence goes on from NW_027102418.1 coordinate 415,234, forward strand.
GTGTGTGGGTGGCCTTCTAAGAGACAACCCTGGGAATGGACAGACCTTTGGAAATGTCAATGTGGCTTATGAAGTGGAAAGCCACTTGAACATGTGACATGTTTTGATGACTGGCCCTTTAAGAGGCAGACCCTAGAAGTGGACAAACCCTTGAAGAGGTGACAAATTTAGGGAATTATGTCCTTTAAGAGGTTGACCAGGGTTGTGTACAAACCCTTGAAACAACAGCATTTTAAGTGTACTGGCCCTTTAAGAGGTGGACCTGGGAAGCTTACAGACCTTTAAAATTGGCAATACTTTAAGGTGACTGGCCTATGAAGAGGATGACCATGGAAGTGGACAGTCCTTAAAGATGCATTATTGTGTGTGGGTGGCCTTCTAAGAGACAACCCTGGGAATGGACAGACCTTTGGAAATGTCAATGTGGCTTATGAAGTGGAAAGCCACTTGAACATGTGACATGTTTTGCGGACTGGCCCTTTAAGAGGCAGACCCTAGAAGTGGACAAACCCTTGAAGAGGTGACAAATTTAGGGAATTATGTCCTTTAAGAGGTTGACCAGGGTTGAGTACAAACCCTTGAAACAACAGCATTTTAAGTGTACTGGCCCTTTAAGAGGTGGACCTGGGAAGCTTACAGACCTTTAAAATTGGCAATACTTTAAGGTGACTGGCCTATGAAGAGGATGACCATGGAAGTGGACAGTCCTTAAAGATGCATTATTGTGTGTGGGTGGCCTTCTAAGAGACAACCCTGGGAATGGACAGACCTTTGGAAATGTCAATGTGGCTTATGAAGTGGAAAGCCACTTGAACATGTGACATGTTTTGCGGACTGGCCCTTTAAGAGGCAGACCCTAGAAGTGGACAAACCCTTGAAGAGGTGACAAATTTAGGGAATTATGTCCTTTAAGAGGTTGACCAGGGTTGTGTACAAACCCTCAAAACAACAGCATTTTAAGTGTACTGGCCCTTTAAGAGGTGGACCTGGGAAGCTTACGGACCTTTAAAATTGGCAATACTTTAAGGTGACTGGCCTATGAAGAGGATGACCATGGAAGTGGACAGTCCTTAAAGATGCATTATTGTGTGTGGGTGGCCTTCTAAGAGACAACCCTGGGAATGGACAGACCTTTGGAAATGTCAATGTGGCTTATGAAGTGGAAAGCCACTTGAACATGTGACATGTTTTGCGGACTGGCCCTTTAAGAGGCAGACCCTAGAAGTGGACAAACCCTTGAAGAGGTGACAAATTTAGGGAATTATGTCCTTTAAGAGGTTGACCAGGGTTGTGTACAAACCCTCAAAACAACAGCATTTTAAGTGTACTGGCCCTTTAAGAGGTGGACCTGGGAAGCTTACGGACCTTTAAAATTGGCAATACTTTAAGGTGACTGGCCTATGAAGACGATGACCATGGAAGTGGACAGTCCTTAAAGATGCATTATTGTGTGTGGGTGGCCTTCTAAGAGACAACCCTGGGAATGGACAGACCTTTGGAAATGTCAATGTGGCTTATGAAGTGGAAAGCCACTTGAACATGTGACATGTTTTGCGGACTGGCCCTTTAAGAGGCAGACCCTAGAAGTGGACAAACCCTTGAAGAGGTGACAAATTTAGGGAATTATGTCCTTTAAGAGGTTGACCAGGGTTGTGTACAAACCCTTGAAACAACAGCATTTTAAGTGTACTGGCCCTTTAAGGGGTGGACCTGGGAAGCTTACAGACCTTTAAAATTGGCAATACTTTAAGGTGACTGGCCTATGAAGAGGATGACCATGGAAGTGGACAGTCCTTAAAGATGCATTATTGTGTGTGGGTGGCCTTCTAAGAGACAACCCTGGGAATGGACAGACCTTTGGAAATGTCAATGTGGCTTATGAAGTGGAAAGCCACTTGAACATGTGACATGTTTTGCGGACTGGCCCTTTAAGAGGCAGACCCTAGAAGTGGACAAACCCTTGAAGAGGTGACAAATTTAGGGAATTATGTCCTTTAAGAGGTTGACCAGGGTTGTGTACAAACCCTTGAAACAACAGCATTTTAAGTGTACTGGCCCTTTAAGAGGTGGACCTGGGAAGCTTACAGACCTTTAAAATTGGCAATACTTTAAGGTGACTGGCCTATGAAGAGGATGACCATGGAAGTGGACAGTCCTTAAAGATGCATTATTGTGTGTGGGTGGCCTTCTAAGAGACAACCCTGGGAATGGACAGACCTTTGGAAATGTCAATGTGGCTTATGAAGTGGAAAGCCACTTGAACATGTGACATGTTTTGCGGACTGGCCCTTTAAGAGGCAGACCCTAGAAGTGGACAAACCCTTGAAGAGGTGACAAATTTAGGGAATTATGTCCTTTAAGAGGTTGACCAGGGTTGTGTACAAACCCTCAAAACAACAGCATTTTAAGTGTACTGGCCCTTTAAGAGGTGGACCTGGGAAGCTTACGGACCTTTAAAATTGGCAATACTTTAAGGTGACTGGCCTATGAAGAGGATGACCATGGAAGTGGACAGTCCTTAAAGATGCATTATTGTGTGTGGGTGGCCTTCTAAGAGACAACCCTGGGAATGGACAGACCTTTGGAAATGTCAATGTGGCTTATGAAGTGGAAAGCCACTTGAACATGTGACATGTTTTGCGGACTGGCCCTTTAAGAGGCAGACCCTAGAAGTGGACAAACCCTTGAAGAGGTGACAAATTTAGGGAATTATGTCCTTTAAGAGGTTGACCAGGGTTGTGTACAAACCCTCAAAACAACAGCATTTTAAGTGTACTGGCCCTTTAAGAGGTGGACCTGGGAAGCTTACGGACCTTTAAAATTGGCAATACTTTAAGGTGACTGGCCTATGAAGAGGATGACCATGGAAGTGGACAGTCCTTAAAGATGCATTATTGTGTGTGGGTGGCCTTCTAAGAGACAACCCTGGGAATGGACAGACCTTTGGAAATGTCAATGTGGCTTATGAAGTGGAAAGCCACTTGAACATGTGACATGTTTTGCGGACTGGCCCTTTAAGAGGCAGACCCTAGAAGTGGACAAACCCTTGAAGAGGTGACAAATTTAGGGAATTATGTCCTTTAAGAGGTTGACCAGGGTTGTGTACAAACCCTCAAAACAACAGCATTTTAAGTGTACTGGCCCTTTAAGAGGTGGACCTGGGAAGCTTACGGACCTTTAAAATTGGCAATACTTTAAGGTGACTGGCCTATGAAGACGATGACCATGGAAGTGGACAGTCCTTAAAGATGCATTATTGTGTGTGGGTGGCCTTCTAAGAGACAACCCTGGGAATGGACAGACCTTTGGAAATGTCAATGTGGCTTATGAAGTGGAAAGCCACTTGAACATGTGACATGTTTTGCGGACTGGCCCTTTAAGAGGCAGACCCTAGAAGTGGACAAACCCTTGAAGAGGTGACAAATTTAGGGAATTATGTCCTTTAAGAGGTTGACCAGGGTTGTGTACAAACCCTTGAAACAACAGCATTTTAAGTGTACTGGCCCTTTAAGAGGTGGACCTGGGAAGCTTACAGACCTTTAAAATTGGCAATACTTTAAGGTGACTGGCCTATGAAGAGGATGACCATGGAAGTGGACAGTCCTTAAAGATGCATTATTGTGTGTGGGTGGCCTTCTAAGAGACAACCCTGGGAATGGACAGACCTTTGGAAATGTCAATGTGGCTTATGAAGTGGAAAGCCACTTGAACATGTGACATGTTTTGCGGACTGGCCCTTTAAGAGGCAGACCCTAGAAGTGGACAAACCCTTGAAGAGGTGACAAATTTAGGGAATTATGTCCTTTAAGAGGTTGACCAGGGTTGTGTACAAACCCTCAAAACAACAGCATTTTAAGTGTACTGGCCCTTTAAGAGGTGGACCTGGGAAGCTTACGGACCTTTAAAATTGGCAATACTTTAAGGTGACTGGCCTATGAAGAGGATGACCATGGAAGTGGACAGTCCTTAAAGATGCATTATTGTGTGTGGGTGGCCTTCTAAGAGACAACCCTGGGAATGGACAGACCTTTGGAAATGTCAATGTGGCTTATGAAGTGGAAAGCCACTTGAACATGTGACATGTTTTGCGGACTGGCCCTTTAAGAGGCAGACCCTAGAAGTGGACAAACCCTTGAAGAGGTGACAAATTTAGGGAATTATGTCCTTTAAGAGGTTGACCAGGGTTGTGTACAAACCCTCAAAACAACAGCATTTTAAGTGTACTGGCCCTTTAAGAGGTGGACCTGGGAAGCTTACGGACCTTTAAAATTGGCAATACTTTAAGGTGACTGGCCTATGAAGAGGATGACCATGGAAGTGGACAGTCCTTAAAGATGCATTATTGTGTGTGGGTGGCCTTCTAAGAGACAACCCTGGGAATGGACAGACCTTTGGAAATGTCAATGTGGCTTATGAAGTGGAAAGCCACTTGAACATGTGACATGTTTTGATGACTGGCCCTTTAAGAGGCAGACCCTAGAAGTGGACAAACCCTTGAAGAGGTGACAAATTTAGGGAATTATGTCCTTTAAGAGGTTGACCAGGGTTGTGTACAAACCCTTGAAACAACAGCATTTTAAGTGTACTGGCCCTTTAAGAGGTGGACCTGGGAAGCTTACAGACCTTTAAAATTGGCAATACTTTAAGGTGACTGGCCTATGAAGAGGATGACCATGGAAGTGGACAGTCCTTAAAGATGCATTATTGTGTGTGGGTGGCCTTCTAAGAGACAACCCTGGGAATGGACAGACCTTTGGAAATGTCAATGTGGCTTATGAAGTGGAAAGCCACTTGAACATGTGACATGTTTTGATGACTGGCCCTTTAAGAGGCAGACCCTAGAAGTGGACAAACCCTTGAAGAGGTGACAAATTTAGGGAATTATGTCCTTTAAGAGGTTGACCAGGGTTGTGTACAAACCCTTGAAACAACAGCATTTTAAGTGTACTGGCCCTTTAAGAGGTGGACCTGGGAAGCTTACAGACCTTTAAAATTGGCAATACTTTAAGGTGACTGGCCTATGAAGAGGATGACCATGGAAGTGGACAGTCCTTAAAGATGCATTATTGTGTGTGGGTGGCCTTCTAAGAGACAACCCTGGGAATGGACAGACCTTTGGAAATGTCAATGTGGCTTATGAAGTGGAAAGCCACTTGAACATGTGACATGTTTTGCGGACTGGCCCTTTAAGAGGCAGACCCTAGAAGTGGACAAACCCTTGAAGAGGTGACAAATTTAGGGAATTATGTCCTTTAAGAGGTTGACCAGGGTTGTGTACAAACCCTTGAAACAACAGCATTTTAAGTGTACTGGCCCTTTAAGAGGTGGACCTGGGAAGCTTACAGACCTTTAAAATTGGCAATACTTTAAGGTGACTGGCCTATGAAGAGGATGACCATGGAAGTGGACAGTCCTTAAAGATGCATTATTGTGTGTGGGTGGCCTTCTAAGAGACAACCCTGGGAATGGACAGACCTTTGGAAATGTCAATGTGGCTTATGAAGTGGAAAGCCACTTGAACATGTGACATGTTTTGCGGACTGGCCCTTTAAGAGGCAGACCCTAGAAGTGGACAAACCCTTGAAGAGGTGACAAATTTAGGGAATTATGTCCTTTAAGAGGTTGACCAGGGTTGTGTACAAACCCTCAAAACAACAGCATTTTAAGTGTACTGGCCCTTTAAGAGGTGGACCTGGGAAGCTTACGGACCTTTAAAATTGGCAATACTTTAAGGTGACTGGCCTATGAAGAGGATGACCATGGAAGTGGACAGTCCTTAAAGATGCATTATTGTGTGTGGGTGGCCTTCTAAGAGACAACCCTGGGAATGGACAGACCTTTGGAAATGTCAATGTGGCTTATGAAGTGGAAAGCCACTTGAACATGTGATATGTTTTGCGGACTGGCCCTTTAAGAGGCAGACCCTAGAAGTGGACAAACCCTTGAAGAGGTGACAAATTTAGGGAATTATGTCCTTTAAGAGGTTGACCAGGGTTGTGTACAAACCCTCAAAACAACAGCATTTTAAGTGTACTGGCCCTTTAAGAGGTGGACCTGGGAAGCTTACGGACCTTTAAAATTGGCAATACTTTAAGGTGACTGGCCTATGAAGACGATGACCATGGAAGTGGACAGTCCTTAAAGATGCATTATTGTGTGTGGGTGGCCTTCTAAGAGACAACCCTGGGAATGGACAGACCTTTGGAAATGTCAATGTGGCTTATGAAGTGGAAAGCCACTTGAACATGTGACATGTTTTGCGGACTGGCCCTTTAAGAGGCAGACCCTAGAAGTGGACAAACCCTTGAAGAGGTGACAAATTTAGGGAATTATGTCCTTTAAGAGGTTGACCAGGGTTGTGTACAAACCCTTGAAACAACAGCATTTTAAGTGTACTGGCCCTTTAAGGGGTGGACCTGGGAAGCTTACAGACCTTTAAAATTGGCAATACTTTAAGGTGACTGGCCTATGAAGAGGATGACCATGGAAGTGGACAGTCCTTAAAGATGCATTATTGTGTGTGGGTGGCCTTCTAAGAGACAACCCTGGGAATGGACAGACCTTTGGAAATGTCAATGTGGCTTATGAAGTGGAAAGCCACTTGAACATGTGACATGTTTTGCGGACTGGCCCTTTAAGAGGCAGACCCTAGAAGTGGACAAACCCTTGAAGAGGTGACAAATTTAGGGAATTATGTCCTTTAAGAGGTTGACCAGGGTTGTGTACAAACCCTTGAAACAACAGCATTTTAAGTGTACTGGCCCTTTAAGAGGTGGACCTGGGAAGCTTACAGACCTTTAAAATTGGCAATACTTTAAGGTGACTGGCCTATGAAGAGGATGACCATGGAAGTGGACAGTCCTTAAAGATGCATTATTGTGTGTGGGTGGCCTTCTAAGAGACAACCCTGGGAATGGACAGACCTTTGGAAATGTCAATGTGGCTTATGAAGTGGAAAGCCACTTGAACATGTGACATGTTTTGCGGACTGGCCCTTTAAGAGGCAGACCCTAGAAGTGGACAAACCCTTGAAGAGGTGACAAATTTAGGGAATTAAGTCCTTTAAGAGGTTGACCAGGGTTGTGTACAAACCCTTGAAACAACAGCATTTTAAGTGTACTGGCCCTTTAAGAGGTGGACCTGGGAAGCTTACAGACCTTTAAAATTGGCAATACTTTAAGGTGACTGGCCTATGAAGAGGATGACCATGGAAGTGGACAGTCCTTAAAGATGCATTATTGTGTGTGGGTGGCCTTCTAAGAGACAACCCTGGGAATGGACAGACCTTTGGAAATGTCAATGTGGCTTATGAAGTGGAAAGCCACTTGAACATGTGACATGTTTTGCGGACTGGCCCTTTAAGAGGCAGACCCTAGAAGTGGACAAACCCTTGAAGAGGTGACAAATTTAGGGAATTATGTCCTTTAAGAGGTTGACCAGGGTTGTGTACAAACCCTCGAAACAACAGCATTTTAAGTGTACTGGCCCTTTAAGAGGTGGACCTGGGAAGCTTACAGACCTTTAAAATTGGCAATACTTTAAGGTGACTGGCCTATGAAGTGGATGACCATGGAAGTGGACAGTCCTTAAAGATGCATTATTGTGTGTGGGTGGCCTTCTAAGAGACAACCCTGGGAATGGACAGACCTTTGGAAATGTCAATGTGGCTTATGAAGTGGAAAGCCACTTGAACATGTGACATGTTTTGCAGACTGGCCCTTTAAGAGGCAGACCCTAGAAGTGGACAAACCCTTGAAGAGGTGACAAATTTAGGGAATTATGTCCTTTAAGAGGTTGACCAGGGTTGTGTACAAACCCTCAAAACAACAGCATTTTAAGTGTACTGGCCCTTTAAGAGGTGGACCTGGGAAGCTTACGGACCTTTAAAATTGGCAATACTTTAAGGTGACTGGCCTATGAAGAGGATGACCATGGAAGTGGACAGTCCTTAAAGATGCATTATTGTGTGTGGGTGGCCTTCTAAGAGACAACCCTGGGAATGGACAGACCTTTGGAAATGTCAATGTGGCTTATGAAGTGGAAAGCCACTTGAACATGTGACATGTTTTGCGGACTGGCCCTTTAAGAGGCAGACCCTAGAAGTGGACAAACCCTTGAAGAGGTGACAAATTTAGGGAATTATGTCCTTTAAGAGGTTGACCAGGGTTGTGTACAAACCCTCAAAACAACAGCATTTTAAGTGTACTGGCCCTTTAAGAGGTGGACCTGGGAAGCTTACGGACCTTTAAAATTGGCAATACTTTAAGGTGACTGGCCTATGAAGAGGATGACCATGGAAGTGGACAGTCCTTAAAGATGCATTATTGTGTGTGGGTGGCCTTCTAAGAGACAACCCTGGGAATGGACAGACCTTTGGAAATGTCAATGTGGCTTATGAAGTGGAAAGCCACTTGAACATGTGACATGTTTTGCGGACTGGCCCTTTAAGAGGCAGACCCTAGAAGTGGACAAACCCTTGAAGAGGTGACAAATTTAGGGAATTATGTCCTTTAAGAGGTTGACCAGGGTTGTGTACAAACCCTTGAAACAACAGCATTTTAAGTGTACTGGCCCTTTAAGAGGTGGACCTGGGAAGCTTACAGACCTTTAAAATTGGCAATACTTTAAGGTGACTGTCCTATGAAGAGGATGACCATGGAAGTGGACAGTCCTTAAAGATGCATTATTGTGTGTGGGTGGCCTTCTAAGAGACAACCCTGGGAATGGACAGACCTTTGGAAATGTCAATGTGGCTTATGAAGTGGAAAGCCACTTGAACATGTGACATGTTTTGATGACTGGCCCTTTAAGAGGCAGACCCTAGAAGTGGACAAACCCTTGAAGAGGTGACAAATTTAGGGAATTATGTGCTTTAAGAGGTTGACCAGGGTTGTGTACAAACCCTTGAAACAACAGCATTTTAAGTGTACTGGCCCTTTAAGAGGTGGACCTGGGAAGCTTACAGACCTTTAAAATTGGCAATACTTTAAGGTGACTGGCCTATGAAGAGGATGACCATGGAAGTGGACAGTCCTTAAAGATGCATTATTGTGTGTGGGTGGCCTTCTAAGAGACAACCCTGGGAATGGACAGACCTTTGGAAATGTCAATGTGGCTTATGAAGTGGAAAGCCACTTGAACATGTGACATGTTTTGCGGACTGGCCCTTTAAGAGGCAGACCCTAGAAGTGGACAAACCCTTGAAGAGGTGACAAATTTAGGGAATTATGTCCTTTAAGAGGTTGACCAGGGTTGAGTACAAACCCTTGAAACAACAGCATTTTAAGTGTACTGGCCCTTTAAGAGGTGGACCTGGGAAGCTTACAGACCTTTAAAATTGGCAATACTTTAAGGTGACTGGCCTATGAAGAGGATGACCATGGAAGTGGACAGTCCTTAAAGATGCATTATTGTGTGTGGGTGGCCTTCTAAGAGACAACCCTGGGAATGGACAGACCTTTGGAAATGTCAATGTGGCTTATGAAGTGGAAAGCCACTTGAACATGTGACATGTTTTGCGGACTGGCCCTTTAAGAGGCAGACCCTAGAAGTGGACAAACCCTTGAAGAGGTGACAAATTTAGGGAATTATGTCCTTTAAGAGGTTGACCAGGGTTGTGTACAAACCCTCAAAACAACAGCATTTTAAGTGTACTGGCCCTTTAAGAGGTGGACCTGGGAAGCTTACGGACCTTTAAAATTGGCAATACTTTAAGGTGACTGGCCTATGAAGAGGATGACCATGGAAGTGGACAGTCCTTAAAGATGCATTATTGTGTGTGGGTGGCCTTCTAAGAGACAACCCTGGGAATGGACAGACCTTTGGAAATGTCAATGTGGCTTATGAAGTGGAAAGCCACTTGAACATGTGACATGTTTTGCGGACTGGCCCTTTAAGAGGCAGACCCTAGAAGTGGACAAACCCTTGAAGAGGTGACAAATTTAGGGAATTAAGTCCTTTAAGAGGTTGACCAGGGTTGTGTACAAACCCTTGAAACAACAGCATTTTAAGTGTACTGGCCCTTTAAGAGGTGGACCTGGGAAGCTTACAGACCTTTAAAATTGGCAATACTTTAAGGTGACTGGCCTATGAAGAGGATGACCATGGAAGTGGACAGTCCTTAAAGATGCATTATTGTGTGTGGGTGGCCTTCTAAGAGACAACCCTGGGAATGGACAGACCTTTGGAAATGTCAATGTGGCTTATGAAGTGGAAAGCCACTTGAACATGTGACATGTTTTGCGGACTGGCCCTTTAAGAGGCAGACCCTAGAAGTGGACAAACCCTTGAAGAGGTGACAAATTTAGGGAATTATGTCCTTTAAGAGGTTGACCAGGGTTGTGTACAAACCCTCGAAACAACAGCATTTTAAGTGTACTGGCCCTTTAAGAGGTGGACCTGGGAAGCTTACAGACCTTTAAAATTGGCAATACTTTAAGGTGACTGGCCTATGAAGTGGATGACCATGGAAGTGGACAGTCCTTAAAGATGCATTATTGTGTGTGGGTGGCCTTCTAAGAGACAACCCTGGGAATGGACAGACCTTTGGAAATGTCAATGTGGCTTATGAAGTGGAAAGCCACTTGAACATGTGACATATTTTGCAGACTGGCCCTTTAAGAGGCAGACCCTAGAAGTGGACAAACCCTTGAAGAGGTGACAAATTTAGGGAATTATGTCCTTTAAGAGGTTGACCAGGGTTGTGTACAAACCCTCAAAACAACAGCATTTTAAGTGTACTGGCCCTTTAAGAGGTGGACCTGGGAAGCTTACGGACCTTTAAAATTGGCAATACTTTAAGGTGACTGGCCTATGAAGAGGATGACCATGGAAGTGGACAGTCCTTAAAGATGCATTATTGTGTGTGGGTGGCCTTCTAAGAGACAACCCTGGGAATGGACAGACCTTTGGAAATGTCAATGTGGCTTATGAAGTGGAAAGCCACTTGAACAGGTGACATGTTTTGATGACTGGCCCTTTAAGAGGCAGACCCTAGAAGTGGACAAACCCTTGAAGAGGTGACAAATTTAGGGAATTATGTCCTTTAAGAGGTTGACCAGGGTTGTGTACAAACCCTCAAAACAACAGCATTTTAAGTGTACTGGCCCTTTAAGAGGTGGACCTGGGAAGCTTACAGACCTTTAAAATTGGCAATACTTTAAGGTGACTGGCCTATGAAGAGGATGACCATGGAAGTGGACAGTCCTTAAAGATGCATTATTGTGTGTGGGTGGCCTTCTAAGAGACAACCCTGGGAATGGACAGACCTTTGGAAATGTCAATGTGGCTTATGAAGTGGAAAGCCACTTGAACATGTGACATGTTTTGCGGACTGGCCCTTTAAGAGGCAGACCCTAGAAGTGGACAAACCCTTGAAGAGGTGACAAATTTAGGGAATTATGTCCTTTAAGAGGTTGACCAGGGTTGTGTACAAACCCTCAAAACAACAGCATTTTAAGTGTACTGGCCCTTTAAGAGGTGGACCTGGGAAGCTTACGGACCTTTAAAATTGGCAATACTTTAAGGTGACTGGCCTATGAAGAGGATGACCATGGAAGTGGACAGTCCTTAAAGATGCATTATTGTGTGTGGGTGGCCTTCTAAGAGACAACCCTGGGAATGGACAGACCTTTGGAAATGTCAATGTGGCTTATGAAGTGGAAAGCCACTTGAACATGTGACATGTTTTGATGACTGGCCCTTTAAGAGGCAGACCCTAGAAGTGGACAAACCCTTGAAGAGGTGACAAATTTAGGGAATTATGTGCTTTAAGAGGTTGACCAGGGTTGTGTACAAACCCTTGAAACAACAGCATTTTAAGTGTACTGGCCCTTTAAGAGGTGGACCTGGGAAGCTTACAGACCTTTAAAATTGGCAATACTTTAAGGTGACTGGCCTATGAAGAGGATGACCATGGAAGTGGACAGTCCTTAAAGATGCATTATTGTGTGTGGGTGGCCTTCTAAGAGACAACCCTGGGAATGGACAGACCTTTGGAAATGTCAATGTGGCTTATGAAGTGGAAAGCCACTTGAACATGTGACATGTTTTGCGGACTGGCCCTTTAAGAGGCAGACCCTAGAAGTGGACAAACCCTTGAAGAGGTGACAAATTTAGGGAATTATGTCCTTTAAGAGGTTGACCAGGGTTGAGTACAAACCCTTGAAACAACAGCATTTTAAGTGTACTGGCCCTTTAAGAGGTGGACCTGGGAAGCTTACAGACCTTTAAAATTGGCAATACTTTAAGGTGACTGGCCTATGAAGAGGATGACCATGGAAGTGGACAGTCCTTAAAGATGCATTATTGTGTGTGGGTGGCCTTCTAAGAGACAACCCTGGGAATGGACAGACCTTTGGAAATGTCAATGTGGCTTATGAAGTGGAAAGCCACTTGAACATGTGACATGTTTTGCGGACTGGCCCTTTAAGAGGCAGACCCTAGAAGTGGACAAACCCTTGAAGAGGTGACAAATTTAGGGAATTATGTCCTTTAAGAGGTTGACCAGGGTTGTGTACAAACCCTCAAAACAACAGCATTTTAAGTGTACTGGCCCTTTAAGAGGTGGACCTGGGAAGCTTACGGACCTTTAAAATTGGCAATACTTTAAGGTGACTGGCCTATGAAGAGGATGACCATGGAAGTGGACAGTCCTTAAAGATGCATTATTGTGTGTGGGTGGCCTTCTAAGAGACAACCCTGGGAATGGACAGACCTTTGGAAATGTCAATGTGGCTTATGAAGTGGAAAGCCACTTGAACATGTGACATGTTTTGCGGACTGGCCCTTTAAGAGGCAGACCCTAGAAGTGGACAAACCCTTGAAGAGGTGACAAATTTAGGGAATTATGTCCTTTAAGAGGTTGACCAGGGTTGTGTACAAACCCTCAAAACAACAGCATTTTAAGTGTACTGGCCCTTTAAGAGGTGGACCTGGGAAGCTTACGGACCTTTAAAATTGGCAATACTTTAAGGTGACTGGCCTATGAAGACGATGACCATGGAAGTGGACAGTCCTTAAAGATGCATTATTGTGTGTGGGTGGCCTTCTAAGAGACAACCCTGGGAATGGACAGACCTTTGGAAATGTCAATGTGGCTTATGAAGTGGAAAGCCACTTGAACATGTGACATGTTTTGCAGACTGGCCCTTTAAGAGGCAGACCCTAGAAGTGGACAAACCCTTGAAGAGGTGACAAATTTAGGGAATTATGTCCTTTAAGAGGTTGACCAGGGTTGTGTACAAACCCTTGAAACAACAGCATTTTAAGTGTACTGGCCCTTTAAGAGGTGGACCTGGGAAGCTTACAGACCTTTAAAATTGGCAATACTTTAAGGTGACTGTCCTATGAAGAGGATGACCATGGAAGTGGACAGTCCTTAAAGATGCATTATTGTGTGTGGGTGGCCTTCTAAGAGACAACCCTGGGAATGGACAGACCTTTGGAAATGTCAATGTGGCTTATGAAGTGGAAAGCCACTTGAACATGTGACATGTTTTGATGACTGGCCCTTTAAGAGGCAGACCCTAGAAGTGGACAAACCCTTGAAGAGGTGACAAATTTAGGGAATTATGTGCTTTAAGAGGTTGACCAGGGTTGTGTACAAACCCTTGAAACAACAGCATTTTAAGTGTACTGGCCCTTTAAGAGGTGGACCTGGGAAGCTTACAGACCTTTAAAATTGGCAATACTTTAAGGTGACTGGCCTATGAAGAGGATGACCATGGAAGTGGACAGTCCTTAAAGATGCATTATTGTGTGTGGGTGGCCTTCTAAGAGACAACCCTGGGAATGGACAGACCTTTGGAAATGTCAATGTGGCTTATGAAGTGGAAAGCCACTTGAACATGTGACATGTTTTGCGGACTGGCCCTTTAAGAGGCAGACCCTAGAAGTGGACAAACCCTTGAAGAGGTGACAAATTTAGGGAATTATGTCCTTTAAGAGGTTGACCAGGGTTGAGTACAAACCCTTGAAACAACAGCATTTTAAGTGTACTGGCCCTTTAAGAGGTGGACCTGGGAAGCTTACAGACCTTTAAAATTGGCAATACTTTAAGGTGACTGGCCTATGAAGAGGATGACCATGGAAGTGGACAGTCCTTAAAGATGCATTATTGTGTGTGGGTGGCCTTCTAAGAGACAACCCTGGGAATGGACAGACCTTTGGAAATGTCAATGTGGCTTATGAAGTGGAAAGCCACTTGAACATGTGACATGTTTTGCGGACTGGCCCTTTAAGAGGCAGACCCTAGAAGTGGACAAACCCTTGAAGAGGTGACAAATTTAGGGAATTATGTCCTTTAAGAGGTTGACCAGGGTTGTGTACAAACCCTCGAAACAACAGCATTTTAAGTGTACTGGCCCTTTAAGAGGTGGACCTGGGAAGCTTACGGACCTTTAAAATTGGCAATACTTTAAGGTGACTGGCCTATGAAGAGGATGACCATGGAAGTGGACAGTCCTTAAAGATGCATTATTGTGTGTGGGTGGCCTTCTAAGAGACAACCCTGGGAATGGACAGACCTTTGGAAATGTCAATGTGGCTTATGAAGTGGAAAGCCACTTGAACATGTGACATGTTTTGCGGACTGGCCCTTTAAGAGGCAGACCCTAGAAGTGGACAAACCCTTGAAGAGGTGACAAATTTAGGGAATTAAGTCCTTTAAGAGGTTGACCAGGGTTGTGTACAAACCCTTGAAACAACAGCATTTTAAGTGTACTGGCCCTTTAAGAGGTGGACCTGGGAAGCTTACAGACCTTTAAAATTGGCAATACTTTAAGGTGACTGGCCTATGAAGAGGATGACCATGGAAGTGGACAGTCCTTAAAGATGCATTATTGTGTGTGGGTGGCCTTCTAAGAGACAACCCTGGGAATGGACAGACCTTTGGAAATGTCAATGTGGCTTATGAAGTGGAAAGCCACTTGAACATGTGACATGTTTTGCGGACTGGCCCTTTAAGAGGCAGACCCTAGAAGTGGACAAACCCTTGAAGAGGTGACAAATTTAGGGAATTATGTCCTTTAAGAGGTTGACCAGGGTTGTGTACAAACCCTCGAAACAACAGCATTTTAAGTGTACTGGCCCTTTAAGAGGTGGACCTGGGAAGCTTACAGACCTTTAAAATTGGCAATACTTTAAGGTGACTGGCCTATGAAGTGGATGACCATGGAAGTGGACAGTCCTTAAAGATGCATTATTGTGTGTGGGTGGCCTTCTAAGAGACAACCCTGGGAATGGACAGACCTTTGGAAATGTCAATGTGGCTTATGAAGTGGAAAGCCACTTGAACATGTGACATATTTTGCAGACTGGCCCTTTAAGAGGCAGACCCTAGAAGTGGACAAACCCTTGAAGAGGTGACAAATTTAGGGAATTATGTCCTTTAAGAGGTTGACCAGGGTTGTGTACAAACCCTCAAAACAACAGCATTTTAAGTGTACTGGCCCTTTAAGAGGTGGACCTGGGAAGCTTACGGACCTTTAAAATTGGCAATACTTTAAGGTGACTGGCCTATGAAGAGGATGACCATGGAAGTGGACAGTCCTTAAAGATGCATTATTGTGTGTGGGTGGCCTTCTAAGAGACAACCCTGGGAATGGACAGACCTTTGGAAATGTCAATGTGGCTTATGAAGTGGAAAGCCACTTGAACAGGTGACATGTTTTGATGACTGGCCCTTTAAGAGGCAGACCCTAGAAGTGGACAAACCCTTGAAGAGGTGACAAATTTAGGGAATTATGTCCTTTAAGAGGTTGACCAGGGTTGTGTACAAACCCTCAAAACAACAGCATTTTAAGTGTACTGGCCCTTTAAGAGGTGGACCTGGGAAGCTTACAGACCTTTAAAATTGGCAATACTTTAAGGTGACTGGCCTATGAAGAGGATGACCATGGAAGTGGACAGTCCTTAAAGATGCATTATTGTGTGTGGGTGGCCTTCTAAGAGACAACCCTGGGAATGGACAGACCTTTGGAAATGTCAATGTGGCTTATGAAGTGGAAAGCCACTTGAACATGTGACATGTTTTGCGGACTGGCCCTTTAAGAGGCAGACCCTAGAAGTGGACAAACCCTTGAAGAGGTGACAAATTTAGGGAATTATGTCCTTTAAGAGGTTGACCAGGGTTGTGTACAAACCCTCAAAACAACAGCATTTTAAGTGTACTGGCCCTTTAAGAGGTGGACCTGGGAAGCTTACGGACCTTTAAAATTGGCAATACTTTAAGGTGACTGGCCTATGAAGAGGATGACCATGGAAGTGGACAGTCCTTAAAGATGCATTATTGTGTGTGGGTGGCCTTCTAAGAGACAACCCTGGGAATGGACAGACCTTTGGAAATGTCAATGTGGCTTATGAAGTGGAAAGCCACTTGAACATGTGACATGTTTTGATGACTGGCCCTTTAAGAGGCAGACCCTAGAAGTGGACAAACCCTTGAAGAGGTGACAAATTTAGGGAATTATGTGCTTTAAGAGGTTGACCAGGGTTGTGTACAAACCCTTGAAACAACAGCATTTTAAGTGTACTGGCCCTTTAAGAGGTGGACCTGGGAAGCTTACAGACCTTTAAAATTGGCAATACTTTAAGGTGACTGGCCTATGAAGAGGATGACCATGGAAGTGGACAGTCCTTAAAGATGCATTATTGTGTGTGGGTGGCCTTCTAAGAGACAACCCTGGGAATGGACAGACCTTTGGAAATGTCAATGTGGCTTATGAAGTGGAAAGCCACTTGAACATGTGACATGTTTTGCGGACTGGCCCTTTAAGAGGCAGACCCTAGAAGTGGACAAACCCTTGAAGAGGTGACAAATTTAGGGAATTATGTCCTTTAAGAGGTTGACCAGGGTTGAGTACAAACCCTTGAAACAACAGCATTTTAAGTGTACTGGCCCTTTAAGAGGTGGACCTGGGAAGCTTACAGACCTTTAAAATTGGCAATACTTTAAGGTGACTGGCCTATGAAGAGGATGACCATGGAAGTGGACAGTCCTTAAAGATGCATTATTGTGTGTGGGTGGCCTTCTAAGAGACAACCCTGGGAATGGACAGACCTTTGGAAATGTCAATGTGGCTTATGAAGTGGAAAGCCACTTGAACATGTGACATGTTTTGCGGACTGGCCCTTTAAGAGGCAGACCCTAGAAGTGGACAAACCCTTGAAGAGGTGACAAATTTAGGGAATTATGTCCTTTAAGAGGTTGACCAGGGTTGTGTACAAACCCTCAAAACAACAGCATTTTAAGTGTACTGGCCCTTTAAGAGGTGGACCTGGGAAGCTTACGGACCTTTAAAATTGGCAATACTTTAAGGTGACTGGCCTATGAAGAGGATGACCATGGAAGTGGACAGTCCTTAAAGATGCATTATTGTGTGTGGGTGGCCTTCTAAGAGACAACCCTGGGAATGGACAGACCTTTGGAAATGTCAATGTGGCTTATGAAGTGGAAAGCCACTTGAACATGTGACATGTTTTGCGGACTGGCCCTTTAAGAGGCAGACCCTAGAAGTGGACAAACCCTTGAAGAGGTGACAAATTTAGGGAATTATGTCCTTTAAGAGGTTGACCAGGGTTGTGTACAAACCCTCAAAACAACAGCATTTTAAGTGTACTGGCCCTTTAAGAGGTGGACCTGGGAAGCTTACGGACCTTTAAAATTGGCAATACTTTAAGGTGACTGGCCTATGAAGACGATGACCATGGAAGTGGACAGTCCTTAAAGATGCATTATTGTGTGTGGGTGGCCTTCTAAGAGACAACCCTGGGAATGGACAGACCTTTGGAAATGTCAATGTGGCTTATGAAGTGGAAAGCCACTTGAACATGTGACATGTTTTGCAGACTGGCCCTTTAAGAGGCAGACCCTAGAAGTGGACAAACCCTTGAAGAGGTGACAAATTTAGGGAATTATGTCCTTTAAGAGGTTGACCAGGGTTGTGTACAAACCCTCAAAACAACAGCATTTTAAGTGTACTGGCCCTTTAAGAGGTGGACCTGGGAAGCTTACGGACCTTTAAAATTGGCAATACTTTAAGGTGACTGGCCTATGAAGAGGATGACCATGGAAGTGGACAGTCCTTAAAGATGCATTATTGTGTGTGGGTGGCCTTCTAAGAGACAACCCTGGGAATGGACAGACCTTTGGAAATGTCAATGTGGCTTATGAAGTGGAAAGCCACTTGAACATGTGACATGTTTTGCGGACTGGCCCTTTAAGAGGCAGACCCTAGAAGTGGACAAACCCTTGAAGAGGTGACAAATTTAGGGAATTATGTCCTTTAAGAGGTTGACCAGGGTTGTGTACAAACCCTCAAAACAACAGCATTTTAAGTGTACTGGCCCTTTAAGAGGTGGACCTGGGAAGCTTACGGACCTTTAAAATTGGCAATACTTTAAGGTGACTGGCCTATGAAGAGGATGACCATGGAAGTGGACAGTCCTTAAAGATGCATTATTGTGTGTGGGTGGCCTTCTAAGAGACAACCCTGGGAATGGACAGACCTTTGGAAATGTCAATGTGGCTTATGAAGTGGAAAGCCACTTGAACATGTGACATGTTTTGCGGACTGGCCCTTTAAGAGGCAGACCCTAGAAGTGGACAAACCCTTGAAGAGGTGACAAATTTAGGGAATTATGTCCTTTAAGAGGTTGACCAGGGTTGTGTACAAACCCTCAAAACAACAGCATTTTAAGTGTACTGGCCCTTTAAGAGGTGGACCTGGGAAGCTTACGGACCTTTAAAATTAGCAATACTTTAAGGTGACTGGCCTATGAAGACGATGACCATGGAAGTGGACAGTCCTTAAAGATGCATTATTGTGTGTGGGTGGCCTTCTAAGAGACAACCCTGGGAATGGACAGACCTTTGGAAATGTCAATGTGGCTTATGAAGTGGAAAGCCACTTGAACATGTGACATGTTTTGCGGACTGGCCCTTTAAGAGGCAGACCCTAGAAGTGGACAAACCCTTGAAGAGGTGACAAATTTAGGGAATTATGTCCTTTAAGAGGTTGACCAGGGTTGTGTACAAACCCTTGAAACAACAGCATTTTAAGTGTACTGGCCCTTTAAGAGGTGGACCTGGGAAGCTTACAGACCTTTAAAATTGGCAATACTTTAAGGTGACTGGCCTATGAAGAGGATGACCATGGAAGTGGACAGTCCTTAAAGATGCATTATTGTGTGTGGGTGGCCTTCTAAGATACAACCCTGGGAATGGACAGACCTTTGGAAATGTCAATGTGGCTTATGAAGTGGAAAGCCACTTGAACATGTGACATGTTTTGCGGACTGGCCCTTTAAGAGGCAGACCCTATAAGTGGACAAACCCTTGAAGAGGTGACAAATTTAGGGAATTATGTCCTTTAAGAGGTTGACCAGGGTTGTGTACAAACCCTCAAAACAACAGCATTTTAAGTGTACTGGCCCTTTAAGAGGTGGACCTGGGAAGCTTACGGACCTTTAAAATTGGCAATACTTTAAGGTGACTGGCCTATGAAGAGGATGACCATGGAAGTGGACAGTCCTTAAAGATGCATTATTGTGTGTGGGTGGCCTTCTAAGAGACAACCCTGGGAATGGACAGACCTTTGGAAATGTCAATGTGGCTTATGAAGTGGAAAGCCACTTGAACATGTGACATGTTTTGCGGACTGGCCCTTTAAGAGGCAGACCCTAGAAGTGGACAAACCCTTGAAGAGGTGACAAATTTAGGGAATTATGTCCTTTAAGAGGTTGACCAGGGTTGTATACAAACCCTCGAAACAACAGCATTTTAAGTGTACTGGCCCTTTAAGAGGTGGACCTGGGAAGCTTACAGACCTTTAAAATTGGCAATACTTTAAGGTGACTGGCCTATGAAGAGGATGACCATGGAAGTGGACAGTCCTTAAAGATGCATTATTGTGTGTGGGTGGCCTTCTAAGAGACAACCCTGGGAATGGACAGACCTTTGGAAATGTCAATGTGGCTTATGAAGTGGAAAGCCACTTGAACATGTGACATGTTTTGCGGACTGGCCCTTTAAGAGGCAGACCCTAGAAGTGGACAAACCCTTGAAGAGGTGACAAATTTAGGGAATTATGTCCTTTAAGAGGTTGACCAGGGTTGTGTACAAACCCTTGAAACAACAGCATTTTAAGTGTACTGGCCCTTTAAGAGGTGGACCTGGGAAGCTTACAGACCTTTAAAATTGGCAATACTTTAAGGTGACTGGCCTATGAAGTGGATGACCATGGAAGTGGACAGTCCTTAAAGATGCATTATTGTGTGTGGGTGGCCTTCTAAGAGACAACCCTGGGAATGGACAGACCTTTGGAAATGTCAATGTGGCTTATGAAGTGGAAAGCCACTTGAACATGTGACATGTTTTGCAGACTGGCCCTTTAAGAGGCAGACCCTAGAAGTGGACAAATCCTTGAAGAGGTGACAAATTTAGGGAATTATGTCCTTTAAGAGGTTGACCAGGGTTGTGTACAAACCCTCAAAACAACAGCATTTTAAGTGTACTGGCCCTTTAAGAGGTGGACCTGGGAAGCTTACGGACCTTTAAAATTGGCAATACTTTAAGGTGACTGGCCTATGAAGAGGATGACCATGGAAGTGGACAGTCCTTAAAGATGCATTATTGTGTGTGGGTGGCCTTCTAAGAGACAACCCTGGGAATGGACAGACCTTTGGAAATGTCAATGTGGCTTATGAAGTGGAAAGCCACTTGAACAGGTGACATGTTTTGATGACTGGCCCTTTAAGAGGCAGACCCTAGAAGTGGACAAACCCTTGAAGAGGTGACAAATTTAGGGAATTATGTCCTTTAAGAGGTTGACCAGGGTTGTGTACAAACCCTCGAAACAACAGCATTTTAAGTGTACTGGCCCTTTAAGAGGTGGACCTGGGAAGCTTACAGACCTTTAAAATTGGCAATACTTTAAGGTGACTGGCCTATGAAGAGGATGACCATGGAAGTGGACAGTCCTTAAAGATGCATTATTGTGTGTGGGTGGCCTTCTAAGAGACAACCCTGGGAATGGACAGACCTTTGGAAATGTCAATGTGGCTTATGAAGTGGAAAGCCACTTGAACATGTGACATGTTTTGCGGACTGGCCCTTTAAGAGGCAGACCCTAGAAGTGGACAAACCCTTGAAGAGGTGACAAATTTAGGGAATTATGTCCTTTAAGAGGTTGACCAGGGTTGTGTACAAACCCTCAAAACAACAGCATTTTAAGTGTACTGGCCCTTTAAGAGGTGGACCTGGGAAGCTTACGGACCTTTAAAATTGGCAATACTTTAAGGTGACTGGCCTATGAAGAGGATGACCATGGAAGTGGACAGTCCTTAAAGATGCATTATTGTGTGTGGGTGGCCTTCTAAGAGACAACCCTGGGAATGGACAGACCTTTGGAAATGTCAATGTGGCTTATGAAGTGGAAAGCCACTTGAACAGGTGACATGTTTTGATGACTGGCCCTTTAAGAGGCAGACCCTAGAAGTGGACAAACCCTTGAAGAGGTGACAAATTTAGGGAATTATGTCCTTTAAGAGGTTGACCAGGGTTGTGTACAAACCCTCGAAACAACAGCATTTTAAGTGTACTGGCCCTTTAAGAGGTGGACCTGGGAAGCTTACAGACCTTTAAAATTGGCAATACTTTAAGGTGACTGGCCTATGAAGAGGATGACCATGGAAGTGGACAGTCCTTAAAGATGCATTATTGTGTGTGGGTGGCCTTCTAAGAGACAACCCTGGGAATGGACAGACCTTTGGAAATGTCAATGTGGCTTATGAAGTGGAAAGCCACTTGAACATGTGACATGTTTTGCGGACTGGCCCTTTAAGAGGCAGACCCTAGAAGTGGACAAACCCTTGAAGAGGTGACAAATTTAGGGAATTATGTCCTTTAAGAGGTTGACCAGGGTTGTGTACAAACCCTCAAAACAACAGCATTTTAAGTGTACTGGCCCTTTAAGAGGTGGACCTGGGAAGCTTACGGACCTTTAAAATTGGCAATACTTTAAGGTGACTGGCCTATGAAGAGGATGACCATGGAAGTGGACAGTCCTTAAAGATGCATTATTGTGTGTGGGTGGCCTTCTAAGAGACAACCCTGGGAATGGACAGACCTTTGGAAATGTCAATGTGGCTTATGAAGTGGAAAGCCACTTGAACATGTGACATGTTTTGCGGACTGGCCCTTTAAGAGGCAGACCCTATAAGTGGACAAACCCTTGAAGAGGTGACAAATTTAGGGAATTATGTCCTTTAAGAGGTTGACCAGGGTTGTGTACAAACCCTCAAAACAACAGCATTTTAAGTGTACTGGCCCTTTAAGAGGTGGACCTGGGAAGCTTACGGACCTTTAAAATTGGCAATACTTTAAGGTGACTGGCCTATGAAGAGGATGACCATGGAAGTGGACAGTCCTTAAAGATGCATTATTGTGTGTGGGTGGCCTTCTAAGAGACAACCCTGGGAATGGACAGACCTTTGGAAATGTCAATGTGGCTTATGAAGTGGAAAGCCACTTGAACATGTGACATGTTTTGCGGACTGGCCCTTTAAGAGGCAGACCCTAGAAGTGGACAAACCCTTGAAGAGGTGACAAATTTAGGGAATTATGTCCTTTAAGAGGTTGACCAGGGTTGTGTACAAACCCTTGAAACAACAGCATTTTAAGTGTACTGGCCCTTTAAGAGGTGGACCTGGGAAGCTTACAGACCTTTAAAATTGGCAATACTTTAAGGTGACTGGCCTATGAAGAGGATGACCATGGAAGTGGACAGTCCTTAAAGATGCATTATTGTGTGTGGGTGGCCTTCTAAGAGACAACCCTGGGAATGGACAGACCTTTGGAAATGTCAATGTGGCTTATGAAGTGGAAAGCCACTTGAACATGTGACATGTTTTGCGGACTGGCCCTTTAAGAGGCAGACCCTAGAAGTGGACAAACCCTTGAAGAGGTGACAAATTTAGGGAATTATGTCCTTTAAGAGGTTGACCAGGGTTGTGTACAAACCCTCAAAACAACAGCATTTTAAGTGTACTGGCCCTTTAAGAGGTGGACCTGGGAAGCTTACGGACCTTTAAAATTGGCAAAACTTTAAGGTGACTGGCCTATGAAGAGGATGACCATGGAAGTGGACAGTCCTTAAAGATGCATTATTGTGTGTGGGTGGCCTTCTAAGAGACAACCTTGGGAATGGACAGACCTTTGGAAATGTCAATGTGGCTTATGAAGTGGAAAGCCACTTGAACATGTGACATGTTTTGCGGACTGGCCCTTTAAGAGGCAGACCCTAGAAGTGGACAAACCCTTGAAGAGGTGACAAATTTAGGGAATTATGTCCTTTAAGAGGTTGACCAGGGTTGTGTACAAACCCTCAAAACAACAGCATTTTAAGTGTACTGGCCCTTTAAGAGGTGGACCTGGGAAGCTTACAGACCTTTAAAATTGGCAATACTTTAAGGTGACTGGCCTATGAAGAGGATGACCATGGAAGTGGACAGTCCTTAAAGATGCATTATTGTGTGTGGGTGGCCTTCTAAGAGACAACCCTGGGAATGGACAGACCTTTGGAAATGTCAATGTGGCTTATGAAGTGGAAAGCCACTTGAACATGTGACATGTTTTGATGACTGGCCCTTTAAGAGGCAGACCCTAGAAGTGGACAAACCCTTGAAGAGGTGACAAATTTAGGGAATTATGTCCTTTAAGAGGTTGACCAGGGTTGTGTACAAACCCTCGAAACAACAGCATTTTAAGTGTACTGGCCCTTTAAGAGGTGGACCTGGGAAGCTTACGGACCTTTAAAATTGGCAATACTTTAAGGTGACTGGCCTATGAAGAGGATGACCATGGAAGTGGACAGTCCTTAAAGATGCATTATTGTGTGTGGGTGGCCTTCTAAGAGACAACCCTGGGAATGGACAGACCTTTGGAAATGTCAATGTGGCTTATGAAGTGGAAAGCCACTTGAACATGTGACATGTTTTGCGGACTGGCCCTTTAAGAGGCAGACCCTAGAAGTGGACAAACCCTTGAAGAGGTGACAAATTTAGGGAATTATGTCCTTTAAGAGGTTGACCAGGGTTGTGTACAAACCCTTGAAACAACAGCATTTTAAGTGTACTGGCCCTTTAAGAGGTGGACCTGGGAAGCTTACAGACCTTTAAAATTGGCAATACTTTAAGGTGACTGGCCTATGAAGTGGATGACCATGGAAGTGGACAGTCCTTAAAGATGCATTATTGTGTGTGGGTGGCCTTCTAAGAGACAACCCTGGGAATGGACAGACCTTTGGAAATGTCAATGTGGCTTATGAAGTGGAAAGCCACTTGAACATGTGACATGTTTTGCAGACTGGCCCTTTAAGAGGCAGACCCTAGAAGTGGACAAATCCTTGAAGAGGTGACAAATTTAGGGAATTATGTCCTTTAAGAGGTTGACCAGGGTTGTGTACAAACCCTCAAAACAACAGCATTTTAAGTGTACTGGCCCTTTAAGAGGTGGACCTGGGAAGCTTACGGACCTTTAAAATTGGCAATACTTTAAGGTGACTGGCCTATGAAGAGGATGACCATGGAAGTGGACAGTCCTTAAAGATGCATTATTGTGTGTGGGTGGCCTTCTAAGAGACAACCCTGGGAATGGACAGACCTTTGGAAATGTCAATGTGGCTTATGAAGTGGAAAGCCACTTGAACAGGTGACATGTTTTGATGACTGGCCCTTTAAGAGGCAGACCCTAGAAGTGGACAAACCCTTGAAGAGGTGACAAATTTAGGGAATTATGTCCTTTAAGAGGTTGACCAGGGTTGTATACAAACCCTCGAAACAACAGCATTTTAAGTGTACTGGCCCTTTAAGAGGTGGACCTGGGAAGCTTACAGACCTTTAAAATTGGCAATACTTTAAGGTGACTGGCCTATGAAGAGGATGACCATGGAAGTGGACAGTCCTTAAAGATGCATTATTGTGTGTGGGTGGCCTTCTAAGAGACAACCCTGGGAATGGACAGACCTTTGGAAATGTCAATGTGGCTTATGAAGTGGAAAGCCACTTGAACATGTGACATGTTTTGCGGACTGGCCCTTTAAGAGGCAGACCCTAGAAGTGGACAAACCCTTGAAGAGGTGACAAATTTAGGGAATTATGTCCTTTAAGAGGTTGACCAGGGTTGTGTACAAACCCTCAAAACAACAGCATTTTAAGTGTACTGGCCCTTTAAGAGGTGGACCTGGGAAGCTTACGGACCTTTAAAATTGGCAATACTTTAAGGTGACTGGCCTATGAAGAGGATGACCATGGAAGTGGACAGTCCTTAAAGATGCATTATTGTGTGTGGGTGGCCTTCTAAGAGACAACCCTGGGAATGGACAGACCTTTGGAAATGTCAATGTGGCTTATGAAGTGGAAAGCCACTTGAACATGTGACATGTTTTGCGGACTGGCCCTTTAAGAGGCAGACCCTATAAGTGGACAAACCCTTGAAGAGGTGACAAATTTAGGGAATTATGTCCTTTAAGAGGTTGACCAGGGTTGTGTACAAACCCTCAAAACAACAGCATTTTAAGTGTACTGGCCCTTTAAGAGGTGGACCTGGGAAGCTTACGGACCTTTAAAATTGGCAATACTTTAAGGTGACTGGCCTATGAAGAGGATGACCATGGAAGTGGACAGTCCTTAAAGATGCATTATTGTGTGTGGGTGGCCTTCTAAGAGACAACCCTGGGAATGGACAGACCTTTGGAAATGTCAATGTGGCTTATGAAGTGGAAAGCCACTTGAACATGTGACATGTTTTGCGGACTGGCCCTTTAAGAGGCAGACCCTAGAAGTGGACAAACCCTTGAAGAGGTGACAAATTTAGGGAATTATGTCCTTTAAGAGGTTGACCAGGGTTGTGTACAAACCCTTGAAACAACAGCATTTTAAGTGTACTGGCCCTTTAAGAGGTGGACCTGGGAAGCTTACAGACCTTTAAAATTGGCAATACTTTAAGGTGACTGGCCTATGAAGAGGATGACCATGGAAGTGGACAGTCCTTAAAGATGCATTATTGTGTGTGGGTGGCCTTCTAAGAGACAACCCTGGGAATGGACAGACCTTTGGAAATGTCAATGTGGCTTATGAAGTGGAAAGCCACTTGAACATGTGACATGTTTTGCGGACTGGCCCTTTAAGAGGCAGACCCTAGAAGTGGACAAACCCTTGAATAGGTGACAAATTTAGGGAATTATGTCCTTTAAGAGGTTGACCAGGGTTGTGTACAAACCCTCAAAACAACAGCATTTTAAGTGTACTGGCCCTTTAAGAGGTGGACCTGGGAAGCTTACGGACCTTTAAAATTGGCAATACTTTAAGGTGACTGGCCTATGAAGAGGATGACCATGGAAGTGGACAGTCCTTAAAGATGCATTATTGTGTGTGGGTGGCCTTCTAAGAGACAACCTTGGGAATGGACAGACCTTTGGAAATGTCAATGTGGCTTATGAAGTGGAAAGCCACTTGAACATGTGACATGTTTTGCGGACTGGCCCTTTAAGAGGCAGACCCTAGAAGTGGACAAACCCTTGAAGAGGTGACAAATTTAGGGAATTATGTCCTTTAAGAGGTTGACCAGGGTTGTGTACAAACCCTCAAAACAACAGCATTTTAAGTGTACTGGCCCTTTAAGAGGTGGACCTGGGAAGCTTACAGACCTTTAAAATTGGCAATACTTTAAGGTGACTGGCCTATGAAGAGGATGACCATGGAAGTGGACAGTCCTTAAAGATGCATTATTGTGTGTGGGTGGCCTTCTAAGAGACAACCCTGGGAATGGACAGACCTTTGGAAATGTCAATGTGGCTTATGAAGTGGAAAGCCACTTGAACATGTGACATGTCTTGATGACTGGCCCTTTAAGAGGCAGACCCTAGAAGTGGACAAACCCTTGAAGAGGTGACAAATTTAGGGAATTATGTCCTTTAAGAGGTTGACCAGGGTTGTGTACAAACCCTCGAAACAACAGCATTTTAAGTGTACTGGCCCTTTAAGAGGTGGACCTGGGAAGCTTACGGACCTTTAAAATTGGCAATACTTTAAGGTGACTGGCCTATGAAGAGGATGACCATGGAAGTGGACAGTCCTTAAAGATGCATTATTGTGTGTGGGTGGCCTTCTAAGAGACAACCCTGGGAATGGACAGACCTTTGGAAATGTCAATGTGGCTTATGAAGTGGAAAGCCACTTGAACATGTGACATGTTTTGCGGACTGGCCCTTTAAGAGGCAGACCCTAGAAGTGGACAAACCCTTGAAGAGGTGACAAATTTAGGGAATTATGTCCTTTAAGAGGTTGACCAGGGTTGTGTACAAACCCTCGAAACAACAGCATTTTAAGTGTACTGGCCCTTTAAGAGGTGGACCTGGGAAGCTTACAGACCTTTAAAATTGGCAATACTTTAAGGTGACTGGCCTATGAAGAGGATGACCATGGAAGTGGACAGTCCTTAAAGATGCATTATTGTGTGTGGGTGGCCTTCTAAGAGACAACCCTGGGAATGGACAGACCTTTGGAAATGTCAATGTGGCTTATGAAGTGGAAAGCCACTTGAACATGTGACATGTTTTGCAGACTGGCCCTTTAAGAGGCAGACCCTAGAAGTGGACAAATCCTTGAAGAGGTGACAAATTTAGGGAATTATGTCCTTTAAGAGGTTGACCAGGGTTGTGTACAAACCCTCAAAACAACAGCATTTTAAGTGTACTGGCCCTTTAAGAGGTGGACCTGGGAAGCTTACGGACCTTTAAAATTGGCAATACTTTAAGGTGACTGGCCTATGAAGAGGATGACCATGGAAGTGGACAGTCCTTAAAGATGCATTATTGTGTGTGGGTGGCCTTCTAAGAGACAACCCTGGGAATGGACAGACCTTTGGAAATGTCAATGTGGCTTATGAAGTGGAAAGCCACTTGAACATGTGACATGTTTTGCGGACTGGCCCTTTAAGAGGCAGACCCTAGAAGTGGACAAACCCTTGAAGAGGTGACAAATTTAGGGAATTATGTCCTTTAAGAGGTTGACCAGGGTTGTGTACAAACCCTTGAAACAACAGCATTTTAAGTGTACTGGCCCTTTAAGAGGTGGACCTGGGAAGCTTACAGACCTTTAAAATTGGCAATACTTTAAGGTGAATGGCCTATGAAGTGGATGACCATGGAAGTGGACAGTCCTTAAAGATGCATTATTGTGTGTGGGTGGCCTTCTAAGAGACAACCCTGGGAATGGACAGACCTTTGGAAATGTCAATGTGGCTTATGAAGTGGAAAGCCACTTGAACATGTGACATGTTTTGCAGACTGGCCCTTTAAGAGGCAGACCCTAGAAGTGGACAAATCCTTGAAGAGGTGACAAATTTAGGGAATTATGTCCTTTAAGAGGTTGACCAGGGTTGTGTACAAACCCTCAAAACAACAGCATTTTAAGTGTACTGGCCCTTTAAGAGGTGGACCTGGGAAGCTTACGGACCTTTAAAATTGGCAATACTTTAAGGTGACTGGCCTATGAAGAGGATGACCATGGAAGTGGACAGTCCTTAAAGATGCATTATTGTGTGTGGGTGGCCTTCTAAGAGACAACCCTGGGAATGGACAGACCTTTGGAAATGTCAATGTGGCTTATGAAGTGGAAAGCCACTTGAACAGGTGACATGTTTTGATGACTGGCCCTTTAAGAGGCAGACCCTAGAAGTGGACAAACCCTTGAAGAGGTGACAAATTTAGGGAATTATGTCCTTTAAGAGGTTGACCAGGGTTGTGTACAAACCCTCGAAACAACAGCATTTTAAGTGTACTGGCCCTTTAAGAGGTGGACCTGGGAAGCTTACAGACCTTTAAAATTGGCAATACTTTAAGGTGACTGGCCTATGAAGAGGATGACCATGGAAGTGGACAGTCCTTAAAGATGCATTATTGTGTGTGGGTGGCCTTCTAAGAGACAACCCTGGGAATGGACAGACCTTTGGAAATGTCAATGTGGCTTATGAAGTGGAAAGCCACTTGAACATGTGACATGTTTTGCGGACTGGCCCTTTAAGAGGCAGACCCTAGAAGTGGACAAACCCTTGAAGAGGTGACAAATTTAGGGAATTATGTCCTTTAAGAGGTTGACCAGGGTTGTGTACAAACCCTCGAAACAACAGCATTTTAAGTGTACTGGCCCTTTAAGAGGTGGACCTGGGAAGCTTACGGACCTTTAAAATTGGCAATACTTTAAGGTGACTGGCCTATGAAGAGGATGACCATGGAAGTGGACAGTCCTTAAAGATGCATTATTGTGTGTGGGTGGCCTTCTAAGAGACAACCCTGGGAATGGACAGACCTTTGGAAATGTCAATGTGGCTTATGAAGTGGAAAGCCACTTGAACATGTGACATGTTTTGCGGACTGGCCCTTTAAGAGGCAGACCCTAGAAGTGGACAAACCCTTGAAGAGGTGACAAATTTAGGGAATTATGTCCTTTAAGAGGTTGACCAGGGTTGTGTACAAACCCTCAAAACAACAGCATTTTAAGTGTACTGGCCCTTTAAGAGGTGGACCTGGGAAGCTTACGGACCTTTAAAATTGGCAATACTTTAAGGTGACTGGCCTATGAAGAGGATGACCATGGAAGTGGACAGTCCTTAAAGATGCATTATTGTGTGTGGGTGGCCTTCTAAGAGACAACCCTGGGAATGGACAGACCTTTGGAAATGTCAATGTGGCTTATGAAGTGGAAAGCCACTTGAACATGTGACATGTTTTGCGGACTGGCCCTTTAAGAGGCAGACCCTATAAGTGGACAAACCCTTGAAGAGGTGACAAATTTAGGGAATTATGTCCTTTAAGAGGTTGACCAGGGTTGTGTACAAACCCTTGAAACAACAGCATTTTAAGTGTACTGGCCCTTTAAGAGGTGGACCTGGGAAGCTTACAGACCTTTAAAATTGGCAATACTTTAAGGTGACTGGCCTATGAAGAGGATGACCATGGAAGTGGACAGTCCTTAAAGATGCATTATTGTGTGTGGGTGGCCTTCTAAGAGACAACCCTGGGAATGGACAGACCTTTGGAAATGTCAATGTGGCTTATGAAGTGGAAAGCCACTTGAACATGTGACATGTTTTGCGGACTGGCCCTTTAAGAGGCAGACCCTAGAAGTGGACAAACCCTTGAAGAGGTGACAAATTTAGGGAATTATGTCCTTTAAGAGGTTGACCAGGGTTGTGTACAAACCCTCAAAACAACAGCATTTTAAGTGTACTGGCCCTTTAAGAGGTGGACCTGGGAAGCTTACGGACCTTTAAAATTGGCAATACTTTAAGGTGACTGGCCTATGAAGAGGATGACCATGGAAGTGGACAGTCCTTAAAGATGCATTATTGTGTGTGGGTGGCCTTCTAAGAGACAACCTTGGGAATGGACAGACCTTTGGAAATGTCAATGTGGCTTATGAAGTGGAAAGCCACTTGAACATGTGACATGTTTTGCGGACTGGCCCTTTAAGAGGCAGACCCTAGAAGTGGACAAACCCTTGAAGAGGTGACAAATTTAGGGAATTATGTCCTTTAAGAGGTTGACCAGGGTTGTGTACAAACCCTCAAAACAACAGCATTTTAAGTGTACTGGCCCTTTAAGAGGTGGACCTGGGAAGCTTACAGACCTTTAAAATTGGCAATACTTTAAGGTGACTGGCCTATGAAGAGGATGACCATGGAAGTGGACAGTCCTTAAAGATGCATTATTGTGTGTGGGTGGCCTTCTAAGAGACAACCCTGGGAATGGACAGACCTTTGGAAATGTCAATGTGGCTTATGAAGTGGAAAGCCACTTGAACATGTGACATGTTTTGATGACTGGCCCTTTAAGAGGCAGACCCTAGAAGTGGACAAACCCTTGAAGAGGTGACAAATTTAGGGAATTATGTCCTTTAAGAGGTTGACCAGGGTTGTGTACAAACCCTTGAAACAACAGCATTTTAAGTGTACTGGCCCTTTAAGAGGTGGACCTGGGAAGCTTACAGACCTTTAAAATTGGCAATACTTTAAGGTGACTGGCCTATGAAGAGGATGACCATGGAAGTGGACAGTCCTTAAAGATGCATTATTGTGTGTGGGTGGCCTTCTAAGAGACAACCCTGGGAATGGACAGACCTTTGGAAATGTCAATGTGGCTTATGAAGTGGAAAGCCACTTGAACATGTGACATGTTTTGCGGACTGGCCCTTTAAGAGGCAGACCCTAGAAGTGGACAAACCCTTGAAGAGGTGACAAATTTAGGGAATTATGTCCTTTAAGAGGTTGACCAGGGTTGTGTACAAACCCTCAAAACAACAGCATTTTAAGTGTACTGGCCCTTTAAGAGGTGGACCTGGGAAGCTTACGGACCTTTAAAATTGGCAATACTTTAAGGTGACTGGCCTATGAAGAGGATGACCATGGAAGTGGACAGTCCTTAAAGATGCATTATTGTGTGTGGGTGGCCTTCTAAGAGACAACCTTGGGAATGGACAGACCTTTGGAAATGTCAATGTGGCTTATGAAGTGGAAAGCCACTTGAACATGTGACATGTTTTGCGGACTGGCCCTTTAAGAGGCAGACCCTAGAAGTGGACAAACCCTTGAAGAGGTGACAAATTTAGGGAATTATGTCCTTTAAGAGGTTGACCAGGGTTGTGTACAAACCCTCAAAACAACAGCATTTTAAGTGTACTGGCCCTTTAAGAGGTGGACCTGGGAAGCTTACAGACCTTTAAAATTGGCAATACTTTAAGGTGACTGGCCTATGAAGAGGATGACCATGGAAGTGGACAGTCCTTAAAGATGCATTATTGTGTGTGGGTGGCCTTCTAAGAGACAACCCTGGGAATGGACAGACCTTTGGAAATGTCAATGTGGCTTATGAAGTGGAAAGCCACTTGAACATGTGACATGTCTTGATGACTGGCCCTTTAAGAGGCAGACCCTAGAAGTGGACAAACCCTTGAAGAGGTGACAAATTTAGGGAATTATGCCCTTTAAGAGGTTGACCAGGGTTGTGTACAAACCCTCGAAACAACAGCATTTTAAGTGTACTGGCCCTTTAAGAGGTGGACCTGGGAAGCTTACGGACCTTTAAAATTGGCAATACTTTAAGGTGACTGGCCTATGAAGAGGATGACCATGGAAGTGGACAGTCCTTAAAGATGCATTATTGTGTGTGGGTGGCCTTCTAAGAGACAACCCTGGGAATGGACAGACCTTTGGAAATGTCAATGTGGCTTATGAAGTGGAAAGCCACTTGAACATGTGACATGTTTTGCGGACTGGCCCTTTAAGAGGCAGACCCTAGAAGTGGACAAACCCTTGAAGAGGTGACAAATTTAGGGAATTATGTCCTTTAAGAGGTTGACCAGGGTTGTGTACAAACCCTCAAAACAACAGCATTTTAAGTGTACTGGCCCTTTAAGAGGTGGACCTGGGAAGCTTACGGACCTTTAAAATTGGCAATACTTTAAGGTGACTGGCCTATGAAGAGGATGACCATGGAAGTGGACAGTCCTTAAAGATGCATTATTGTGTGTGGGTGGCCTTCTAAGAGACAACCCTGGGAATGGACAGACCTTTGGAAATGTCAATGTGGCTTATGAAGTGGAAAGCCACTTGAACATGTGACATGTTTTGCGGACTGGCCCTTTAAGAGGCAGACCCTATAAGTGGACAAACCCTTGAAGAGGTGACAAATTTAGGGAATTATGTCCTTTAAGAGGTTGACCAGGGTTGTGTACAAACCCTTGAAACAACAGCATTTTAAGTGTACTGGCCCTTTAAGAGGTGGACCTGGGAAGCTTACAGACCTTTAAAATTGGCAATACTTTAAGGTGACTGGCCTATGAAGAGGATGACCATGGAAGTGGACAGTCCTTAAAGATGCATTATTGTGTGTGGGTGGCCTTCTAAGAGACAACCCTGGGAATGGACAGACCTTTGGAAATGTCAATGTGGCTTATGAAGTGGAAAGCCACTTGAACATGTGACATGTTTTGCGGACTGGCCCTTTAAGAGGCAGACCCTAGAAGTGGACAAACCCTTGAAGAGGTGACAAATTTAGGGAATTATGTCCTTTAAGAGGTTGACCAGGGTTGTGTACAAACCCTCAAAACAACAGCATTTTAAGTGTACTGGCCCTTTAAGAGGTGGACCTGGGAAGCTTACGGACCTTTAAAATTGGCAATACTTTAAGGTGACTGGCCTATGAAGAGGATGACCATGGAAGTGGACAGTCCTTAAAGATGCATTATTGTGTGTGGGTGGCCTTCTAAGAGACAACCTTGGGAATGGACAGACCTTTGGAAATGTCAATGTGGCTTATGAAGTGGAAAGCCACTTGAACATGTGACATGTTTTGCGGACTGGCCCTTTAAGAGGCAGACCCTAGAAGTGGACAAACCCTTGAAGAGGTGACAAATTTAGGGAATTATGTCCTTTAAGAGGTTGACCAGGGTTGTGTACAAACCCTCAAAACAACAGCATTTTAAGTGTACTGGCCCTTTAAGAGGTGGACCTGGGAAGCTTACAGACCTTTAAAATTGGCAATACTTTAAGGTGACTGGCCTATGAAGAGGATGACCATGGAAGTGGACAGTCCTTAAAGATGCATTATTGTGTGTGGGTGGCCTTCTAAGAGACAACCCTGGGAATGGACAGACCTTTGGAAATGTCAATGTGGCTTATGAAGTGGAAAGCCACTTGAACATGTGACATGTTTTGATGACTGGCCCTTTAAGAGGCAGACCCTAGAAGTGGACAAACCCTTGAAGAGGTGACAAATTTAGGGAATTATGTCCTTTAAGAGGTTGACCAGGGTTGTGTACAAACCCTTGAAACAACAGCATTTTAAGTGTACTGGCCCTTTAAGAGGTGGACCTGGGAAGCTTACAGACCTTTAAAATTGGCAATACTTTAAGGTGACTGGCCTATGAAGAGGATGACCATGGAAGTGGACAGTCCTTAAAGATGCATTATTGTGTGTGGGTGGCCTTCTAAGAGACAACCCTGGGAATGGACAGACCTTTGGAAATGTCAATGTGGCTTATGAAGTGGAAAGCCACTTGAACATGTGACATGTTTTGCGGACTGGCCCTTTAAGAGGCAGACCCTAGAAGTGGACAAACCCTTGAAGAGGTGACAAATTTAGGGAATTATGTCCTTTAAGAGGTTGACCAGGGTTGTGTACAAACCCTCAAAACAACAGCATTTTAAGTGTACTGGCCCTTTAAGAGGTGGACCTGGGAAGCTTACGGACCTTTAAAATTGGCAATACTTTAAGGTGACTGGCCTATGAAGAGGATGACCATGGAAGTGGACAGTCCTTAAAGATGCATTATTGTGTGTGGGTGGCCTTCTAAGAGACAACCTTGGGAATGGACAGACCTTTGGAAATGTCAATGTGGCTTATGAAGTGGAAAGCCACTTGAACATGTGACATGTTTTGCGGACTGGCCCTTTAAGAGGCAGACCCTAGAAGTGGACAAACCCTTGAAGAGGTGACAAATTTAGGGAATTATGTCCTTTAAGAGGTTGACCAGGGTTGTGTACAAACCCTCAAAACAACAGCATTTTAAGTGTACTGGCCCTTTAAGAGGTGGACCTGGGAAGCTTACAGACCTTTAAAATTGGCAATACTTTAAGGTGACTGGCCTATGAAGAGGATGACCATGGAAGTGGACAGTCCTTAAAGATGCATTATTGTGTGTGGGTGGCCTTCTAAGAGACAACCCTGGGAATGGACAGACCTTTGGAAATGTCAATGTGGCTTATGAAGTGGAAAGCCACTTGAACATGTGACATGTCTTGATGACTGGCCCTTTAAGAGGCAGACCCTAGAAGTGGACAAACCCTTGAAGAGGTGACAAATTTAGGGAATTATGCCCTTTAAGAGGTTGACCAGGGTTGTGTACAAACCCTCGAAACAACAGCATTTTAAGTGTACTGGCCCTTTAAGAGGTGGACCTGGGAAGCTTACGGACCTTTAAAATTGGCAATACTTTAAGGTGACTGGCCTATGAAGAGGATGACCATGGAAGTGGACAGTCCTTAAAGATGCATTATTGTGTGTGGGTGGCCTTCTAAGAGACAACCCTGGGAATGGACAGACCTTTGGAAATGTCAATGTGGCTTATGAAGTGGAAAGCCACTTGAACATGTGACATGTTTTGCGGACTGGCCCTTTAAGAGGCAGACCCTAGAAGTGGACAAACCCTTGAAGAGGTGACAAATTTAGGGAATTATGTCCTTTAAGAGGTTGACCAGGGTTGTGTACAAACCCTCGAAACAACAGCATTTTAAGTGTACTGGCCCTTTAAGAGGTGGACCTGGGAAGCTTACAGACCTTTAAAATTGGCAATACTTTAAGGTGACTGGCCTATGAAGAGGATGACCATGGAAGTGGACAGTCCTTAAAGATGCATTATTGTGTGTGGGTGGCCTTCTAAGAGACAACCCTGGGAATGGACAGACCTTTGGAAATGTCAATGTGGCTTATGAAGTGGAAAGCCACTTGAACATGTGACATGTTTTGCAGACTGGCCCTTTAAGAGGCAGACCCTAGAAGTGGACAAATCCTTGAAGAGGTGACAAATTTAGGGAATTATGTCCTTTAAGAGGTTGACCAGGGTTGTGTACAAACCCTCAAAACAACAGCATTTTAAGTGTACTGGCCCTTTAAGAGGTGGACCTGGGAAGCTTACGGACCTTTAAAATTGGCAATACTTTAAGGTGACTGGCCTATGAAGAGGATGACCATGGAAGTGGACAGTCCTTAAAGATGCATTATTGTGTGTGGGTGGCCTTCTAAGAGACAACCCTGGGAATGGACAGACCTTTGGAAATGTCAATGTGGCTTATGAAGTGGAAAGCCACTTGAACATGTGACATGTTTTGCGGACTGGCCCTTTAAGAGGCAGACCCTAGAAGTGGACAAACCCTTGAAGAGGTGACAAATTTAGGGAATTATGTCCTTTAAGAGGTTGACCAGGGTTGTGTACAAACCCTTGAAACAACAGCATTTTAAGTGTACTGGCCCTTTAAGAGGTGGACCTGGGAAGCTTACAGACCTTTAAAATTGGCAATACTTTAAGGTGAATGGCCTATGAAGTGGATGACCATGGAAGTGGACAGTCCTTAAAGATGCATTATTGTGTGTGGGTGGCCTTCTAAGAGACAACCCTGGGAATGGACAGACCTTTGGAAATGTCAATGTGGCTTATGAAGTGGAAAGCCACTTGAACATGTGACATGTTTTGCAGACTGGCCCTTTAAGAGGCAGACCCTAGAAGTGGACAAATCCTTGAAGAGGTGACAAATTTAGGGAATTATGTCCTTTAAGAGGTTGACCAGGGTTGTGTACAAACCCTCAAAACAACAGCATTTTAAGTGTACTGGCCCTTTAAGAGGTGGACCTGGGAAGCTTACGGACCTTTAAAATTGGCAATACTTTAAGGTGACTGGCCTATGAAGAGGATGACCATGGAAGTGGACAGTCCTTAAAGATGCATTATTGTGTGTGGGTGGCCTTCTAAGAGACAACCCTGGGAATGGACAGACCTTTGGAAATGTCAATGTGGCTTATGAAGTGGAAAGCCACTTGAACAGGTGACATGTTTTGATGACTGGCCCTTTAAGAGGCAGACCCTAGAAGTGGACAAACCCTTGAAGAGGTGACAAATTTAGGGAATTATGTCCTTTAAGAGGTTGACCAGGGTTGTGTACAAACCCTCGAAACAACAGCATTTTAAGTGTACTGGCCCTTTAAGAGGTGGACCTGGGAAGCTTACAGACCTTTAAAATTGGCAATACTTTAAGGTGACTGGCCTATGAAGAGGATGACCATGGAAGTGGACAGTCCTTAAAGATGCATTATTGTGTGTGGGTGGCCTTCTAAGAGACAACCCTGGGAATGGACAGACCTTTGGAAATGTCAATGTGGCTTATGAAGTGGAAAGCCACTTGAACATGTGACATGTTTTGCGGACTGGCCCTTTAAGAGGCAGACCCTAGAAGTGGACAAACCCTTGAAGAGGTGACAAATTTAGGGAATTATGTCCTTTAAGAGGTTGACCAGGGTTGTGTACAAACCCTCAAAACAACAGCATTTTAAGTGTACTGGCCCTTTAAGAGGTGGACCTGGGAAGCTTACGGACCTTTAAAATTGGCAATACTTTAAGGTGACTGGCCTATGAAGAGGATGACCATGGAAGTGGACAGTCCTTAAAGATGCATTATTGTGTGTGGGTGGCCTTCTAAGAGACAACCCTGGGAATAGACAGACCTTTGGAAATGTCAATGTGGCTTATGAAGTGGAAAGCCACTTGAACATGTGACATGTTTTGCGGACTGGCCCTTTAAGAGGCAGACCCTATAAGTGGACAAACCCTTGAAGAGGTGACAAATTTAGGGAATTATGTCCTTTAAGAGGTTGACCAGGGTTGTGTACAAACCCTCAAAACAACAGCATTTTAAGTGTACTGGCCCTTTAAGAGGTGGACCTGGGAAGCTTACGGACCTTTAAAATTGGCAATACTTTAAGGTGACTGGCCTATGAAGAGGATGACCATGGAAGTGGACAGTCCTTAAAGATGCATTATTGTGTGTGGGTGGCCTTCTAAGAGACAACCCTGGGAATGGACAGACCTTTGGAAATGTCAATGTGGCTTATGAAGTGGAAAGCCACTTGAACATGTGACATGTTTTGCGGACTGGCCCTTTAAGAGGCAGACCCTAGAAGTGGACAAACCCTTGAAGAGGTGACAAATTTAGGGAATTATGTCCTTTAAGAGGTTGACCAGGGTTGTGTACAAACCCTTGAAACAACAGCATTTTAAGTGTACTGGCCCTTTAAGAGGTGGACCTGGGAAGCTTACAGACCTTTAAAATTGGCAATACTTTAAGGTGACTGGCCTATGAAGAGGATGACCATGGAAGTGGACAGTCCTTAAAGATGCATTATTGTGTGTGGGTGGCCTTCTAAGAGACAACCCTGGGAATGGACAGACCTTTGGAAATGTCAATGTGGCTTATGAAGTGGAAAGCCACT
Source organism: Eleutherodactylus coqui (assembly GCF_035609145.1). Classification (NCBI taxonomy): domain Eukaryota; kingdom Metazoa; phylum Chordata; class Amphibia; order Anura; family Eleutherodactylidae; genus Eleutherodactylus; species Eleutherodactylus coqui. Next base: position 453,330 of record NW_027102418.1, read on the forward strand.
TGAACATGTGACATGTTTTGCGGACTGGCCCTTTAAGAGGCAGACCCTAGAAGTGGACAAACCCTTGAAGAGGTGACAAATTTAGGGAATTATGTCCTTTAAGAGGTTGACCAGGGTTGTGTACAAACCCTCAAAACAACAGCATTTTAAGTGTACTGGCCCTTTAAGAGGTGGACCTGGGAAGCTTACGGACCTTTAAAATTGGCAATACTTTAAGGTGACTGGCCTATGAAGAGGATGACCATGGAAGTGGACAGTCCTTAAAGATGCATTATTGTGTGTGGGTGGCCTTCTAAGAGACAACCTTGGGAATGGACAGACCTTTGGAAATGTCAATGTGGCTTATGAAGTGGAAAGCCACTTGAACATGTGACATGTTTTGCGGACTGGCCCTTTAAGAGGCAGACCCTAGAAGTGGACAAACCCTTGAAGAGGTGACAAATTTAGGGAATTATGTCCTTTAAGAGGTTGACCAGGGTTGTGTACAAACCCTCAAAACAACAGCATTTTAAGTGTACTGGCCCTTTAAGAGGTGGACCTGGGAAGCTTACAGACCTTTAAAATTGGCAATACTTTAAGGTGACTGGCCTATGAAGAGGATGACCATGGAAGTGGACAGTCCTTAAAGATGCATTATTGTGTGTGGGTGGCCTTCTAAGAGACAACCCTGGGAATGGACAGACCTTTGGAAATGTCAATGTGGCTTATGAAGTGGAAAGCCACTTGAACATGTGACATGTTTTGATGACTGGCCCTTTAAGAGGCAGACCCTAGAAGTGGACAAACCCTTGAAGAGGTGACAAATTTAGGGAATTATGTCCTTTAAGAGGTTGACCAGGGTTGTGTACAAACCCTCGAAACAACAGCATTTTAAGTGTACTGGCCCTTTAAGAGGTGGACCTGGGAAGCTTACGGACCTTTAAAATTGGCAATACTTTAAGGTGACTGGCCTATGAAGAGGATGACCATGGAAGTGGACAGTCCTTAAAGATGCATTATTGTGTGTGGGTGGCCTTCTAAGAGACAACCCTGGGAATGGACAGACCTTTGGAAATGTCAATGTGGCTTATGAAGTGGAAAGCCACTTGAACATGTGACATGTTTTGCGGACTGGCCCTTTAAGAGGCAGACCCTAGAAGTGGACAAACCCTTGAAGAGGTGACAAATTTAGGGAATTATGTCCTTTAAGAGGTTGACCAGGGTTGTGTACAAACCCTTGAAACAACAGCATTTTAAGTGTACTGGCCCTTTAAGAGGTGGACCTGGGAAGCTTACAGACCTTTAAAATTGGCAATACTTTAAGGTGACTGGCCTATGAAGAGGATGACCATGGAAGTGGACAGTCCTTAAAGATGCATTATTGTGTGTGGGTGGCCTTCTAAGAGACAACCCTGGGAATGGACAGACCTTTGGAAATGTCAATGTGGCTTATGAAGTGGAAAGCCACTTGAACATGTGACATGTTTTGCGGACTGGCCCTTTAAGAGGCAGACCCTAGAAGTGGACAAACCCTTGAAGAGGTGACAAATTTAGGGAATTATGTCCTTTAAGAGGTTGACCAGGGTTATGTACAAACCCTCGAAACAACAGCATTTTAAGTGTACTGGCCCTTTAAGAGGTGGACCTGGGAAGCTTACAGACCTTTAAAATTGGCAATACTTTAAGGTGACTGGCCTATGAAGTGGATGACCATGGAAGTGGACAGTCCTTAAAGATGCATTATTGTGTGTGGGTGGCCTTCTAAGAGACAACCCTGGGAATGGACAGACCTTTGGAAATGTCAATGTGGCTTATGAAGTGGAAAGCCACTTGAACATGTGACATGTTTTGCAGACTGGCCCTTTAAGAGGCAGACCCTAGAAGTGGACAAATCCTTGAAGAGGTGACAAATTTAGGGAATTATGTCCTTTAAGAGGTTGACCAGGGTTGTGTACAAACCCTCAAAACAACAGCATTTTAAGTGTACTGGCCCTTTAAGAGGTGGACCTGGGAAGCTTACGGACCTTTAAAATTGGCAATACTTTAAGGTGACTGGCCTATGAAGAGGATGACCATGGAAGTGGACAGTCCTTAAAGATGCATTATTGTGTGTGGGTGGCCTTCTAAGAGACAACCCTGGGAATGGACAGACCTTTGGAAATGTCAATGTGGCTTATGAAGTGGAAAGCCACTTGAACAGGTGACATGTTTTGATGACTGGCCCTTTAAGAGGCAGACCCTAGAAGTGGACAAACCCTTGAAGAGGTGACAAATTTAGGGAATTATGTCCTTTAAGAGGTTGACCAGGGTTGTGTACAAACCCTCGAAACAACAGCATTTTAAGTGTACTGGCCCTTTAAGAGGTGGACCTGGGAAGCTTACAGACCTTTAAAATTGGCAATACTTTAAGGTGACTGGCCTATGAAGAGGATGACCATGGAAGTGGACAGTCCTTAAAGATGCATTATTGTGTGTGGGTGGCCTTCTAAGAGACAACCCTGGGAATGGACAGACCTTTGGAAATGTCAATGTGGCTTATGAAGTGGAAAGCCACTTGAACATGTGACATGTTTTGCGGACTGGCCCTTTAAGAGGCAGACCCTAGAAGTGGACAAACCCTTGAAGAGGTGACAAATTTAGGGAATTATGTCCTTTAAGAGGTTGACCAGGGTTGTGTACAAACCCTCAAAACAACAGCATTTTAAGTGTACTGGCCCTTTAAGAGGTGGACCTGGGAAGCTTACGGACCTTTAAAATTGGCAATACTTTAAGGTGACTGGCCTATGAAGAGGATGACCATGGAAGTGGACAGTCCTTAAAGATGCATTATTGTGTGTGGGTGGCCTTCTAAGAGACAACCCTGGGAATGGACAGACCTTTGGAAATGTCAATGTGGCTTATGAAGTGGAAAGCCACTTGAACATGTGACATGTTTTGATGACTGGCCCTTTAAGAGGCAGACCCTAGAAGTGGACAAACCCTTGAAGAGGTGACAAATTTAGGGAATTATGTCCTTTAAGAGGTTGACCAGGGTTGTGTACAAACCCTTGAAACAACAGCATTTTAAGTGTACTGGCCCTTTAAGAGGTGGACCTGGGAAGCTTACAGACCTTTAAAATTGGCAATACTTTAAGGTGACTGGCCTATGAAGAGGATGACCATGGAAGTGGACAGTCCTTAAAGATGCATTATTGTGTGTGGGTGGCCTTCTAAGAGACAACCCTGGGAATGGACAGACCTTTGGAAATGTCAATGTGGCTTATGAAGTGGAAAGCCACTTGAACATGTGACATGTTTTGATGACTGGCCCTTTAAGAGGCAGACCCTAGAAGTGGACAAACCCTTGAAGAGGTGACAAATTTAGGGAATTATGTCCTTTAAGAGGTTGACCAGCGTTGTGTACAAACCCTTGAAACAACAGCATTTTAAGTGTACTGGCCCTTTAAGAGGTGGACCTGGGAAGCTTACAGACCTTTAAAATTGGCAATACTTTAAGGTGACTGGCCTATGAAGAGGATGACCATGGAAGTGGACAGTCCTTAAAGATGCATTATTGTGTGTGGGTGGCCTTCTAAGAGACAACCCTGGGAATGGACAGACCTTTGGAAATGTCAATGTGGCTTATGAAGTGGAAAGCCACTTGAACATGTGACATGTTTTGATGACTGGCCCTTTAAGAGGCAGACCCTAGAAGTGGACAAACCCTTGAAGAGGTGACAAATTTAGGGAATTATGTCCTTTAAGAGGTTGACCAGCGTTGTGTACAAAAACTTGAAACAACAGCATTTTAAGTGTACTGGCCCTTTAAGAGGTGGACCTGGGAAGCTTACAGACCTTTAAAATTGGCAATACTTTAAGGTGACTGGCCTATGAAGAGGATGACCATGGAAGTGGACAGTCCTTAAAGATGCATTATTGTGTGTGGGTGGCCTTCTAAGAGACAACCCTGGGAATGGACAGACCTTTGGAAATGTCAATGTGGCTTATGAAGTGGAAAGCCACTTGAACATGTGACATGTTTTGCGGACTGGCCCTTTAAGAGGCAGACCCTAGAAGTGGACAAACCCTTGAAGAGGTGACAAATTTAGGGAATTATGTCCTTTAAGAGGTTGACCAGGGTTGTGTACAAACCCTCAAAACAACAGCATTTTAAGTGTACTGGCCCTTTAAGAGGTGGACCTGGGAAGCTTACGGACCTTTAAAATTGGCAATACTTTAAGGTGACTGGCCTATGAAGAGGATGACCATGGAAGTGGACAGTCCTTAAAGATGCATTATTGTGTGTGGGTGGCCTTCTAAGAGACAACCCTGGGAATGGACAGACCTTTGGAAATGTCAATGTGGCTTATGAAGTGGAAAGCCACTTGAACATGTGACATGTTTTGATGACTGGCCCTTTAAGAGGCAGACCCTAGAAGTGGACAAACCCTTGAAGAGGTGACAAATTTAGGGAATTATGTCCTTTAAGAGGTTGACCAGCGTTGTGTACAAACCCTTGAAACAACAGCATTTTAAGTGTACTGGCCCTTTAAGAGGTGGACCTGGGAAGCTTACAGACCTTTAAAATTGGCAATACTTTAAGGTGACTGGCCTATGAAGAGGATGACCATGGAAGTGGACACTCCTTAAAGATGCATTATTGTGTGTGGGTGGCCTTCTAAGAGACAACCCTGGGAATGGACAGACCTTTGGAAATGTCAATGTGGCTTATGAAGTGGAAAGCCACTTGAACATGTGACATGTTTTGCGGACTGGCCCTTTAAGAGGCAGACCCTAGAAGTGGACAAACCCTTGAAGAGGTGACAAATTTAGGGAATTATGTCCTTTAAGAGGTTGACCAGGGTTGAGTACAAACCCTTGAAACAACAGCATTTTAAGTGTACTGGCCCTTTAAGAGGTGGACCTGGGAAGCTTACAGACCTTTAAAATTGGCAATACTTTAAGGTGACTGGCCTATGAAGAGGATGACCATGGAAGTGGACAGTCCTTAAAGATGCATTATTGTGTGTGGGTGGCCTTCTAAGAGACAACCCTGGGAATGGACAGACCTTTGGAAATGTCAATGTGGCTTATGAAGTGGAAAGCCACTTGAACATGTGACATGTTTTGCGGACTGGCCCTTTAAGAGGCAGACCCTAGAAGTGGACAAACCCTTGAAGAGGTGACAAATTTAGGGAATTATGTCCTTTAAGAGGTTGACCAGGGTTGTGTACAAACCCTCAAAACAACAGCATTTTAAGTGTACTGGCCCTTTAAGAGGTGGACCTGGGAAGCTTACGGACCTTTAAAATTGGCAATACTTTAAGGTGACTGGCCTATGAAGAGGATGACCATGGAAGTGGACAGTCCTTAAAGATGCATTATTGTGTGTGGGTGGCCTTCTAAGAGACAACCCTGGGAATGGACAGACCTTTGGAAATGTCAATGTGGCTTATGAAGTGGAAAGCCACTTGAACATGTGACATGTTTTGCGGACTGGCCCTTTAAGAGGCAGACCCTAGAAGTGGACAAACCCTTGAAGAGGTGACAAATTTAGGGAATTATGTCCTTTAAGAGGTTGACCAGGGTTGTGTACAAACCCTTGAAACAACAGCATTTTAAGTGTACTGGCCCTTTAAGAGGTGGACCTGGGAAGCTTACAGACCTTTAAAATTGGCAATACTTTAAGGTGACTGGCCTATGAAGAGGATGACCATGGAAGTGGACAGTCCTTAAAGATGCATTATTGTGTGTGGGTGGCCTTCTAAGAGACAACCCTGGGAATGGACAGACCTTTGGAAATGTCAATGTGGCTTATGAAGTGGAAAGCCACTTGAACATGTGACATGTTTTGCGGACTGGCCCTTTAAGAGGCAGACCCTAGAAGTGGACAAACCCTTGAAGAGGTGACAAATTTAGGGAATTATGTCCTTTAAGAGGTTGACCAGGGTTGTGTACAAACCCTTGAAACAACAGCATTTTAAGTGTACTGGCCCTTTAAGAGGTGGACCTGGGAAGCTTACAGACCTTTAAAATTGGCAATACTTTAAGGTGACTGGCCTATGAAGAGGATGACCATGGAAGTGGACAGTCCTTAAAGATGCATTATTGTGTGTGGGTGGCCTTCTAAGAGACAACCCTGGGAATGGACAGACCTTTGGAAATGTCAATGTGGCTTATGAAGTGGAAAGCCACTTGAACATGTGACATGTTTTGCGGACTGGCCCTTTAAGAGGCAGACCCTAGAAGTGGACAAACCCTTGAAGAGGTGACAAATTTAGGGAATTATGTCCTTTAAGAGGTTGACCAGGGTTGTGTACAAACCCTCAAAACAACAGCATTTTAAGTGTACTGGCCCTTTAAGAGGTGGACCTGGGAAGCTTACGGACCTTTAAAATTGGCAATACTTTAAGGTGACTTGCCTATGAAGAGGATGACCATGGAAGTGGACAGTCCTTAAAGATGCATTATTGTGTGTGGGTGGCCTTCTAAGAGACAACCCTGGGAATGGACAGACCTTTGGAAATGTCAATGTGGCTTATGAAGTGGAAAGCCACTTGAACATGTGACATGTTTTGCGGACTGGCCCTTTAAGAGGCAGACCCTAGAAGTGGACAAACCCTTGAAGAGGTGACAAATTTAGGGAATTATGTCCTTTAAGAGGTTGACCAGGGTTGTGTACAAACCCTCAAAACAACAGCATTTTAAGTGTACTGGCCCTTTAAGAGGTGGACCGGGGAAGCTTACGGACCTTTAAAATTGGCAATACTTTAAGGTGACTGGCCTATGAAGAGGATGACCATGGAAGTGGACAGTCCTTAAAGATGCATTATTGTGTGTGGGTGGCCTTCTAAGAGACAACCCTGGGAATGGACAGACCTTTGGAAATGTCAATGTGGCTTATGAAGTGGAAAGCCACTTGAACATGTGACATGTTTTGCGGACTGGCCCTTTAAGAGGCAGACCCTAGAAGTGGACAAACCCTTGAAGAGGTGACAAATTTAGGGAATTATGTCCTTTAAGAGGTTGACCAGGGTTGTGTACAAACCCTCAAAACAACAGCATTTTAAGTGTACTGGCCCTTTAAGAGGTGGACCGGGGAAGCTTACGGACCTTTAAAATTGGCAATACTTTAAGGTGACTGGCCTATGAAGAGTATGACCATGGAAGTGGACAGTCCTTAAAGATGCATTATTGTGTGTGGGTGGCCTTCTAAGAGACAACCCTGGGAATGGACAGACCTTTGGAAATGTCAATGTGGCTTATGAAGTGGAAAGCCACTTGAACATGTGACATGTTTTGCGGACTGGCCCTTTAAGAGGCAAACCCTAGAAGTGGACAAACCCTTGAAGAGGTGACAAATTTAGGGAATTATGTCCTTTAAGAGGTTGACCAGGGTTGTATACAAACCCTCGAAACAACAGCATTTTAAGTGTACTGGCCCTTTAAGAGGTGGACCTGGGAAGCTTACAGACCTTTAAAATTGGCAATACTTTAAGGTGACTGGCCTATGAAGAGGATGACCATGGAAGTGGACAGTCCTTAAAGATGCATTATTGTGTGTGGGTGGCCTTCTAAGAGACAACCCTGGGAATGGACAGACCTTTGGAAATGTCAATGTGGCTTATGAAGTGGAAAGCCACTTGAACATGTGACATGTTTTGCGGACTGGCCCTTTAAGAGGCAGACCCTAGAAGTGGACAAACCCTTGAAGAGGTGACAAATTTAGGGAATTATGTCCTTTAAGAGGTTGACCAGGGTTGTGTACAAACCCTCAAAACAACAGCATTTTAAGTGTACTGGCCCTTTAAGAGGTGGACCGGGGAAGCTTACGGACCTTTAAAATTGGCAATACTTTAAGGTGACTGGCCTATGAAGAGGATGACCATGGAAGTGGACAGTCCTTAAAGATGCATTATTGTGTGTGGGTGGCCTTCTAAGAGACAACCCTGGGAATGGACAGACCTTTGGAAATGTCAATGTGGCTTATGAAGTGGAAAGCCACTTGAACATGTGACATGTTTTGCGGACTGGCCCTTTAAGAGGCAGACCCTAGAAGTGGACAAACCCTTGAAGAGGTGACAAATTTAGGGAATTATGTCCTTTAAGAGGTTGACCAGGGTTGTGTACAAACCCTCAAAACAACAGCATTTTAAGTGTACTGGCCCTTTAAGAGGTGGACCGGGGAAGCTTACGGACCTTTAAAATTGGCAATACTTTAAGGTGACTGGCCTATGAAGAGGATGACCATGGAAGTGGACAGTCCTTAAAGATGCATTATTGTGTGTGGGTGGCCTTCTAAGAGACAACCCTGGGAATGGACAGACCTTTGGAAATGTCAATGTGGCTTATGAAGTGGAAAGCCACTTGAACATGTGACATGTTTTGCGGACTGGCCCTTTAAGAGGCAGACCCTAGAAGTGGACAAACCCTTGAAGAGGTGACAAATTTAGGGAATTATGTCCTTTAAGAGGTTGACCAGGGTTGTGTACAAACCCTCAAAACAACAGCATTTTAAGTGTACTGGCCCTTTAAGAGGTGGACCGGGGAAGCTTACGGACCTTTAAAATTGGCAATACTTTAAGGTGACTGGCCTATGAAGAGGATGACCATGGAAGTGGACAGTCCTTAAAGATGCATTATTGTGTGTGGGTGGCCTTCTAAGAGACAACCCTGGGAATGGACAGACCTTTGGAAATGTCAATGTGGCTTATGAAGTGGAAAGCCACTTGAACATGTGACATGTTTTGCGGACTGGCCCTTTAAGAGGCAGACCCTAGAAGTGGACAAACCCTTGAAGAGGTGACAAATTTAGGGAATTATGTCCTTTAAGAGGTTGACCAGGGTTGTGTACAAACCCTCAAAACAACAGCATTTTAAGTGTACTGGCCCTTTAAGAGGTGGACCGGGGAAGCTTACGGACCTTTAAAATTGGCAATACTTTAAGGTGACTGGCCTATGAAGAGGATGACCATGGAAGTGGACAGTCCTTAAAGATGCATTATTGTGTGTGGGTGGCCTTCTAAGAGACAACCCTGGGAATGGACAGACCTTTGGAAATGTCAATGTGGCTTATGAAGTGGAAAGCCACTTGAACATGTGACATGTTTTGCGGACTGGCCCTTTAAGAGGCAGACCCTAGAAGTGGACAAACCCTTGAAGAGGTGACAAATTTAGGGAATTATGTCCTTTAAGAGGTTGACCAGGGTTGTGTACAAACCCTCAAAACAACAGCATTTTAAGTGTACTGGCCCTTTAAGAGGTGGACCTGGGAAGCTTACGGACCTTTAAAATTGGCAATACTTTAAGGTGACTTGCCTATGAAGAGGATGACCATGGAAGTGGACAGTCCTTAAAGATGCATTATTGTGTGTGGGTGGCCTTCTAAGAGACAACCCTGGGAATGGACAGACCTTTGGAAATGTCAATGTGGCTTATGAAGTGGAAAGCCACTTGAACATGTGACATGTTTTGCGGACTGGCCCTTTAAGAGGCAGACCCTAGAAGTGGACAAACCCTTGAAGAGGTGACAAATTTAGGGAATTATGTCCTTTAAGAGGTTGACCAGGGTTGTGTACAAACCCTCAAAACAACAGCATTTTAAGTGTACTGGCCCTTTAAGAGGTGGACCGGGGAAGCTTACGGACCTTTAAAATTGGCAATACTTTAAGGTGACTGGCCTATGAAGAGGATGACCATGGAAGTGGACAGTCCTTAAAGATGCATTATTGTGTGTGGGTGGCCTTCTAAGAGACAACCCTGGGAATGGACAGACCTTTGGAAATGTCAATGTGGCTTATGAAGTGGAAAGCCACTTGAACATGTGACATGTTTTGCGGACTGGCCCTTTAAGAGGCAGACCCTAGAAGTGGACAAACCCTTGAAGAGGTGACAAATTTAGGGAATTATGTCCTTTAAGAGGTTGACCAGGGTTGTGTACAAACCCTCAAAACAACAGCATTTTAAGTGTACTGGCCCTTTAAGAGGTGGACCGGGGAAGCTTACGGACCTTTAAAATTGGCAATACTTTAAGGTGACTGGCCTATGAAGAGGATGACCATGGAAGTGGACAGTCCTTAAAGATGCATTATTGTGTGTGGGTGGCCTTCTAAGAGACAACCCTGGGAATGGACAGACCTTTGGAAATGTCAATGTGGCTTATGAAGTGGAAAGCCACTTGAACATGTGACATGTTTTGCGGACTGGCCCTTTAAGAGGCAGACCCTAGAAGTGGACAAACCCTTGAAGAGGTGACAAATTTAGGGAATTATGTCCTTTAAGAGGTTGACCAGGGTTGTATACAAACCCTCGAAACAACAGCATTTTAAGTGTACTGGCCCTTTAAGAGGTGGACCTGGGAAGCTTACAGACCTTTAAAATTGGCAATACTTTAAGGTGACTGGCCTATGAAGAGGATGACCATGGAAGTGGACAGTCCTTAAAGATGCATTATTGTGTGTGGGTGGCCTTCTAAGAGACAACCCTGGGAATGGACAGACCTTTGGAAATGTCAATGTGGCTTATGAAGTGGAAAGCCACTTGAACATGTGACATGTTTTGCGGACTGGCCCTTTAAGAGGCAGACCCTAGAAGTGGACAAACCCTTGAAGAGGTGACAAATTTAGGGAATTATGTCCTTTAAGAGGTTGACCAGGGTTGTGTACAAACCCTCAAAACAACAGCATTTTAAGTGTACTGGCCCTTTAAGAGGTGGACCGGGGAAGCTTACGGACCTTTAAAATTGGCAATACTTTAAGGTGACTGGCCTATGAAGAGGATGACCATGGAAGTGGACAGTCCTTAAAGATGCATTATTGTGTGTGGGTGGCCTTCTAAGAGACAACCCTGGGAATGGACAGACCTTTGGAAATGTCAATGTGGCTTATGAAGTGGAAAGCCACTTGAACATGTGACATGTTTTGCGGACTGGCCCTTTAAGAGGCAGACCCTAGAAGTGGACAAACCCTTGAAGAGGTGACAAATTTAGGGAATTATGTCCTTTAAGAGGTTGACCAGGGTTGTGTACAAACCCTCAAAACAACAGCATTTTAAGTGTACTGGCCCTTTAAGAGGTGGACCGGGGAAGCTTACGGACCTTTAAAATTGGCAATACTTTAAGGTGACTGGCCTATGAAGAGGATGACCATGGAAGTGGACAGTCCTTAAAGATGCATTATTGTGTGTGGGTGGCCTTCTAAGAGACAACCCTGGGAATGGACAGACCTTTGGAAATGTCAATGTGGCTTATGAAGTGGAAAGCCACTTGAACATGTGACATGTTTTGCGGACTGGCCCTTTAAGAGGCAGACCCTAGAAGTGGACAAACCCTTGAAGAGGTGACAAATTTAGGGAATTATGTCCTTTAAGAGGTTGACCAGGGTTGTGTACAAACCCTCAAAACAACAGCATTTTAAGTGTACTGGCCCTTTAAGAGGTGGACCGGGGAAGCTTACGGACCTTTAAAATTGGCAATACTTTAAGGTGACTGGCCTATGAAGAGGATGACCATGGAAGTGGACAGTCCTTAAAGATGCATTATTGTGTGTGGGTGGCCTTCTAAGAGACAACCCTGGGAATGGACAGACCTTTGGAAATGTCAATGTGGCTTATGAAGTGGAAAGCCACTTGAACATGTGACATGTTTTGCGGACTGGCCCTTTAAGAGGCAGACCCTAGAAGTGGACAAACCCTTGAAGAGGTGACAAATTTAGGGAATTATGTCCTTTAAGAGGTTGACCAGGGTTGTGTACAAACCCTCAAAACAACAGCATTTTAAGTGTACTGGCCCTTTAAGAGGTGGACCGGGGAAGCTTACGGACCTTTAAAATTGGCAATACTTTAAGGTGACTGGCCTATGAAGAGGATGACCATGGAAGTGGACAGTCCTTAAAGATGCATTATTGTGTGTGGGTGGCCTTCTAAGAGACAACCCTGGGAATGGACAGACCTTTGGAAATGTCAATGTGGCTTATGAAGTGGAAAGCCACTTGAACATGTGACATGTTTTGCGGACTGGCCCTTTAAGAGGCAGACCCTAGAAGTGGACAAACCCTTGAAGAGGTGACAAATTTAGGGAATTATGTCCTTTAAGAGGTTGACCAGGGTTGTGTACAAACCCTCAAAACAACAGCATTTTAAGTGTACTGGCCCTTTAAGAGGTGGACCTGGGAAGCTTACGGACCTTTAAAATTGGCAATACTTTAAGGTGACTTGCCTATGAAGAGGATGACCATGGAAGTGGACAGTCCTTAAAGATGCATTATTGTGTGTGGGTGGCCTTCTAAGAGACAACCCTGGGAATGGACAGACCTTTGGAAATGTCAATGTGGCTTATGAAGTGGAAAGCCACTTGAACATGTGACATGTTTTGCGGACTGGCCCTTTAAGAGGCAGACCCTAGAAGTGGACAAACCCTTGAAGAGGTGACAAATTTAGGGAATTATGTCCTTTAAGAGGTTGACCAGGGTTGTGTACAAACCCTCAAAACAACAGCATTTTAAGTGTACTGGCCCTTTAAGAGGTGGACCGGGGAAGCTTACGGACCTTTAAAATTGGCAATACTTTAAGGTGACTGGCCTATGAAGAGGATGACCATGGAAGTGGACAGTCCTTAAAGATGCATTATTGTGTGTGGGTGGCCTTCTAAGAGACAACCCTGGGAATGGACAGACCTTTGGAAATGTCAATGTGGCTTATGAAGTGGAAAGCCACTTGAACATGTGACATGTTTTGCGGACTGGCCCTTTAAGAGGCAGACCCTAGAAGTGGACAAACCCTTGAAGAGGTGACAAATTTAGGGAATTATGTCCTTTAAGAGGTTGACCAGGGTTGTGTACAAACCCTCAAAACAACAGCATTTTAAGTGTACTGGCCCTTTAAGAGGTGGACCGGGGAAGCTTACGGACCTTTAAAATTGGCAATACTTTAAGGTGACTGGCCTATGAAGAGGATGACCATGGAAGTGGACAGTCCTTAAAGATGCATTATTGTGTGTGGGTGGCCTTCTAAGAGACAACCCTGGGAATGGACAGACCTTTGGAAATGTCAATGTGGCTTATGAAGTGGAAAGCCACTTGAACATGTGACATGTTTTGCGGACTGGCCCTTTAAGAGGCAGACCCTAGAAGTGGACAAACCCTTGAAGAGGTGACAAATTTAGGGAATTATGTCCTTTAAGAGGTTGACCAGGGTTGTATACAAACCCTCGAAACAACAGCATTTTAAGTGTACTGGCCCTTTAAGAGGTGGACCTGGGAAGCTTACAGACCTTTAAAATTGGCAATACTTTAAGGTGACTGGCCTATGAAGAGGATGACCATGGAAGTGGACAGTCCTTAAAGATGCATTATTGTGTGTGGGTGGCCTTCTAAGAGACAACCCTGGGAATGGACAGACCTTTGGAAATGTCAATGTGGCTTATGAAGTGGAAAGCCACTTGAACATTTGACATGTTTTGCGGACTGGCCCTTTAAGAGGCAGACCCTAGAAGTGGACAAACCCTTGAAGAGGTGACAAATTTAGGGAATTATGTCCTTTAAGAGGTTGACCAGGGTTGTGTACAAACCCTCAAAACAACAGCATTTTAAGTGTACTGGCCCTTTAAGAGGTGGACCGGGGAAGCTTACGGACCTTTAAAATTGGCAATACTTTAAGGTGACTGGCCTATGAAGAGGATGACCATGGAAGTGGACAGTCCTTAAAGATGCATTATTGTGTGTGGGTGGCCTTCTAAGAGACAACCCTGGGAATGGACAGACCTTTGGAAATGTCAATGTGGCTTATGAAGTGGAAAGCCACTTGAACATGTGACATGTTTTGCGGACTGGCCCTTTAAGAGGCAGACCCTAGAAGTGGACAAACCCTTGAAGAGGTGACAAATTTAGGGAATTATGTCCTTTAAGAGGTTGACCAGGGTTGTGTACAAACCCTCAAAACAACAGCATTTTAAGTGTACTGGCCCTTTAAGAGGTGGACCGGGGAAGCTTACGGACCTTTAAAATTGGCAATACTTTAAGGTGACTGGCCTATGAAGAGGATGACCATGGAAGTGGACAGTCCTTAAAGATGCATTATTGTGTGTGGGTGGCCTTCTAAGAGACAACCCTGGGAATGGACAGACCTTTGGAAATGTCAATGTGGCTTATGAAGTGGAAAGCCACTTGAACATGTGACATGTTTTGCGGACTGGCCCTTTAAGAGGCAGACCCTAGAAGTGGACAAACCCTTGAAGAGGTGACAAATTTAGGGAATTATGTCCTTTAAGAGGTTGACCAGGGTTGTGTACAAACCCTCAAAACAACAGCATTTTAAGTGTACTGGCCCTTTAAGAGGTGGACCGGGGAAGCTTACGGACCTTTAAAATTGGCAATACTTTAAGGTGACTGGCCTATGAAGAGGATGACCATGGAAGTGGACAGTCCTTAAAGATGCATTATTGTGTGTGGGTGGCCTTCTAAGAGACAACCCTGGGAATGGACAGACCTTTGGAAATGTCAATGTGGCTTATGAAGTGGAAAGCCACTTGAACATGTGACATGTTTTGCGGACTGGCCCTTTAAGAGGCAGACCCTAGAAGTGGACAAACCCTTGAAGAGGTGACAAATTTAGGGAATTATGTCCTTTAAGAGGTTGACCAGGGTTGTGTACAAACCCTCAAAACAACAGCATTTTAAGTGTACTGGCCCTTTAAGAGGTGGACCGGGGAAGCTTACGGACCTTTAAAATTGGCAATACTTTAAGGTGACTGGCCTATGAAGAGGATGACCATGGAAGTGGACAGTCCTTAAAGATGCATTATTGTGTGTGGGTGGCCTTCTAAGAGACAACCCTGGGAATGGACAGACCTTTGGAAATGTCAATGTGGCTTATGAAGTGGAAAGCCACTTGAACATGTGACATGTTTTGCGGACTGGCCCTTTAAGAGGCAGACCCTAGAAGTGGACAAACCCTTGAAGAGGTGACAAATTTAGGGAATTATGTCCTTTAAGAGGTTGACCAGGGTTGTGTACAAACCCTCAAAACAACAGCATTTTAAGTGTACTGGCCCTTTAAGAGGTGGACCGGGGAAGCTTACGGACCTTTAAAATTGGCAATACTTTAAGGTGACTGGCCTATGAAGAGGATGACCATGGAAGTGGACAGTCCTTAAAGATGCATTATTGTGTGTGGGTGGCCTTCTAAGAGACAACCCTGGGAATGGACAGACCTTTGGAAATGTCAATGTGGCTTATGAAGTGGAAAGCCACTTGAACATGTGACATGTTTTGCGGACTGGCCCTTTAAGAGGCAGACCCTAGAAGTGGACAAACCCTTGAAGAGGTGACAAATTTAGGGAATTATGTCCTTTAAGAGGTTGACCAGGGTTGTATACAAACCCTCGAAACAACAGCATTTTAAGTGTACTGGCCCTTTAAGAGGTGGACCTGGGAAGCTTACAGACCTTTAAAATTGGCAATACTTTAAGGTGACTGGCCTATGAAGAGGATGACCATGGAAGTGGACAGTCCTTAAAGATGCATTATTGTGTGTGGGTGGCCTTCTAAGAGACAACCCTGGGAATGGACAGACCTTTGGAAATGTCAATGTGGCTTATGAAGTGGAAAGCCACTTGAACATGTGACATGTTTTGCGGACTGGCCCTTTAAGAGGCAGACCCTAGAAGTGGACAAACCCTTGAAGAGGTGACAAATTTAGGGAATTATGTCCTTTAAGAGGTTGACCAGGGTTGTGTACAAACCCTCAAAACAACAGCATTTTAAGTGTACTGGCCCTTTAAGAGGTGGACCGGGGAAGCTTACGGACCTTTAAAATTGGCAATACTTTAAGGTGACTGGCCTATGAAGAGGATGACCATGGAAGTGGACAGTCCTTAAAGATGCATTATTGTGTGTGGGTGGCCTTCTAAGAGACAACCCTGGGAATGGACAGACCTTTGGAAATGTCAATGTGGCTTATGAAGTGGAAAGCCACTTGAACATGTGACATGTTTTGCGGACTGGCCCTTTAAGAGGCAGACCCTAGAAGTGGACAAACCCTTGAAGAGGTGACAAATTTAGGGAATTATGTCCTTTAAGAGGTTGACCAGGGTTGTGTACAAACCCTTGAAACAACAGCATTTTAAGTGTACTGGCCCTTTAAGAGGTGGACCTGGGAAGCTTACAGACCTTTAAAATTGGCAATACTTTAAGGTGACTGGCCTATGAAGAGTATGACCATGGAAGTGGACAGTCCTTAAAGATGCATTATTGTGTGTGGGTGGCCTTCTAAGAGACAACCCTGGGAATGGACAGACCTTTGGAAATGTCAATGTGGCTTATGAAGTGGAAAGCCACTTGAACATGTGACATGTTTTGCGGACTGGCCCTTTAAGAGGCAGACCCTAGAAGTGGACAAACCCTTGAAGAGGTGACAAATTTAGGGAATTATGTCCTTTAAGAGGTTGACCAGGGTTGTATACAAACCCTCGAAACAACAGCATTTTAAGTGTACTGGCCCTTTAAGAGGTGGACCTGGGAAGCTTACAGACCTTTAAAATTGGCAATACTTTAAGGTGACTGGCCTATGAAGAGGATGACCATGGAAGTGGACAGTCCTTAAAGATGCATTATTGTGTGTGGGTGGCCTTCTAAGAGACAACCCTGGGAATGGACAGACCTTTGGAAATGTCAATGTGGCTTATGAAGTGGAAAGCCACTTGAACATGTGACATGTTTTGCGGACTGGCCCTTTAAGAGGCAGACCCTAGAAGTGGACAAACCCTTGAAGAGGTGACAAATTTAGGGAATTATGTCCTTTAAGAGGTTGACCAGGGTTGTGTACAAACCCTCAAAACAACAGCATTTTAAGTGTACTGGCCCTTTAAGAGGTGGACCGGGGAAGCTTACGGACCTTTAAAATTGGCAATACTTTAAGGTGACTGGCCTATGAAGAGGATGACCATGGAAGTGGACAGTCCTTAAAGATGCATTATTGTGTGTGGGTGGCCTTCTAAGAGACAACCCTGGGAATGGACAGACCTTTGGAAATGTCAATGTGGCTTATGAAGTGGAAAGCCACTTGAACATGTGACATGTTTTGCGGACTGGCCCTTTAAGAGGCAGACCCTAGAAGTGGACAAACCCTTGAAGAGGTGACAAATTTAGGGAATTATGTCCTTTAAGAGGTTGACCAGGGTTGTGTACAAACCCTCAAAACAACAGCATTTTAAGTGTACTGGCCCTTTAAGAGGTGGACCGGGGAAGCTTACGGACCTTTAAAATTGGCAATACTTTAAGGTGACTGGCCTATGAAGAGGATGACCATGGAAGTGGACAGTCCTTAAAGATGCATTATTGTGTGTGGGTGGCCTTCTAAGAGACAACCCTGGGAATGGACAGACCTTTGGAAATGTCAATGTGGCTTATGAAGTGGAAAGCCACTTGAACATGTGACATGTTTTGCGGACTGGCCCTTTAAGAGGCAGACCCTAGAAGTGGACAAACCCTTGAAGAGGTGACAAATTTAGGGAATTATGTCCTTTAAGAGGTTGACCAGGGTTGTGTACAAACCCTCAAAACAACAGCATTTTAAGTGTACTGGCCCTTTAAGAGGTGGACCTGGGAAGCTTACGGACCTTTAAAATTGGCAATACTTTAAGGTGACTTGCCTATGAAGAGGATGACCATGGAAGTGGACAGTCCTTAAAGATGCATTATTGTGTGTGGGTGGCCTTCTAAGAGACAACCCTGGGAATGGACAGACCTTTGGAAATGTCAATGTGGCTTATGAAGTGGAAAGCCACTTGAACATGTGACATGTTTTGCGGACTGGCCCTTTAAGAGGCAGACCCTAGAAGTGGACAAACCCTTGAAGAGGTGACAAATTTAGGGAATTATGTCCTTTAAGAGGTTGACCAGGGTTGTGTACAAACCCTCAAAACAACAGCATTTTAAGTGTACTGGCCCTTTAAGAGGTGGACCGGGGAAGCTTACGGACCTTTAAAATTGGCAATACTTTAAGGTGACTGGCCTATGAAGAGGATGACCATGGAAGTGGACAGTCCTTAAAGATGCATTATTGTGTGTGGGTGGCCTTCTAAGAGACAACCCTGGGAATGGACAGACCTTTGGAAATGTCAATGTGGCTTATGAAGTGGAAAGCCACTTGAACATGTGACATGTTTTGCGGACTGGCCCTTTAAGAGGCAGACCCTAGAAGTGGACAAACCCTTGAAGAGGTGACAAATTTAGGGAATTATGTCCTTTAAGAGGTTGACCAGGGTTGTGTACAAACCCTCAAAACAACAGCATTTTAAGTGTACTGGCCCTTTAAGAGGTGGACCGGGGAAGCTTACGGACCTTTAAAATTGGCAATACTTTAAGGTGACTGGCCTATGAAGAGGATGACCATGGAAGTGGACAGTCCTTAAAGATGCATTATTGTGTGTGGGTGGCCTTCTAAGAGACAACCCTGGGAATGGACAGACCTTTGGAAATGTCAATGTGGCTTATGAAGTGGAAAGCCACTTGAACATGTGACATGTTTTGCGGACTGGCCCTTTAAGAGGCAGACCCTAGAAGTGGACAAACCCTTGAAGAGGTGACAAATTTAGGGAATTATGTCCTTTAAGAGGTTGACCAGGGTTGTATACAAACCCTCGAAACAACAGCATTTTAAGTGTACTGGCCCTTTAAGAGGTGGACCTGGGAAGCTTACAGACCTTTAAAATTGGCAATACTTTAAGGTGACTGGCCTATGAAGAGGATGACCATGGAAGTGGACAGTCCTTAAAGATGCATTATTGTGTGTGGGTGGCCTTCTAAGAGACAACCCTGGGAATGGACAGACCTTTGGAAATGTCAATGTGGCTTATGAAGTGGAAAGCCACTTGAACATTTGACATGTTTTGCGGACTGGCCCTTTAAGAGGCAGACCCTAGAAGTGGACAAACCCTTGAAGAGGTGACAAATTTAGGGAATTATGTCCTTTAAGAGGTTGACCAGGGTTGTGTACAAACCCTCAAAACAACAGCATTTTAAGTGTACTGGCCCTTTAAGAGGTGGACCGGGGAAGCTTACGGACCTTTAAAATTGGCAATACTTTAAGGTGACTGGCCTATGAAGAGGATGACCATGGAAGTGGACAGTCCTTAAAGATGCATTATTGTGTGTGGGTGGCCTTCTAAGAGACAACCCTGGGAATGGACAGACCTTTGGAAATGTCAATGTGGCTTATGAAGTGGAAAGCCACTTGAACATGTGACATGTTTTGCGGACTGGCCCTTTAAGAGGCAGACCCTAGAAGTGGACAAACCCTTGAAGAGGTGACAAATTTAGGGAATTATGTCCTTTAAGAGGTTGACCAGGGTTGTGTACAAACCCTCAAAACAACAGCATTTTAAGTGTACTGGCCCTTTAAGAGGTGGACCGGGGAAGCTTACGGACCTTTAAAATTGGCAATACTTTAAGGTGACTGGCCTATGAAGAGGATGACCATGGAAGTGGACAGTCCTTAAAGATGCATTATTGTGTGTGGGTGGCCTTCTAAGAGACAACCCTGGGAATGGACAGACCTTTGGAAATGTCAATGTGGCTTATGAAGTGGAAAGCCACTTGAACATGTGACATGTTTTGCGGACTGGCCCTTTAAGAGGCAGACCCTAGAAGTGGACAAACCCTTGAAGAGGTGACAAATTTAGGGAATTATGTCCTTTAAGAGGTTGACCAGGGTTGTGTACAAACCCTCAAAACAACAGCATTTTAAGTGTACTGGCCCTTTAAGAGGTGGACCGGGGAAGCTTACGGACCTTTAAAATTGGCAATACTTTAAGGTGACTGGCCTATGAAGAGGATGACCATGGAAGTGGACAGTCCTTAAAGATGCATTATTGTGTGTGGGTGGCCTTCTAAGAGACAACCCTGGGAATGGACAGACCTTTGGAAATGTCAATGTGGCTTATGAAGTGGAAAGCCACTTGAACATGTGACATGTTTTGCGGACTGGCCCTTTAAGAGGCAGACCCTAGAAGTGGACAAACCCTTGAAGAGGTGACAAATTTAGGGAATTATGTCCTTTAAGAGGTTGACCAGGGTTGTGTACAAACCCTCAAAACAACAGCATTTTAAGTGTACTGGCCCTTTAAGAGGTGGACCGGGGAAGCTTACGGACCTTTAAAATTGGCAATACTTTAAGGTGACTGGCCTATGAAGAGGATGACCATGGAAGTGGACAGTCCTTAAAGATGCATTATTGTGTGTGGGTGGCCTTCTAAGAGACAACCCTGGGAATGGACAGACCTTTGGAAATGTCAATGTGGCTTATGAAGTGGAAAGCCACTTGAACATGTGACATGTTTTGCGGACTGGCCCTTTAAGAGGCAGACCCTAGAAGTGGACAAACCCTTGAAGAGGTGACAAATTTAGGGAATTATGTCCTTTAAGAGGTTGACCAGGGTTGTGTACAAACCCTCAAAACAACAGCATTTTAAGTGTACTGGCCCTTTAAGAGGTGGACCGGGGAAGCTTACGGACCTTTAAAATTGGCAATACTTTAAGGTGACTGGCCTATGAAGAGGATGACCATGGAAGTGGACAGTCCTTAAAGATGCATTATTGTGTGTGGGTGGCCTTCTAAGAGACAACCCTGGGAATGGACAGACCTTTGGAAATGTCAATGTGGCTTATGAAGTGGAAAGCCACTTGAACATGTGACATGTTTTGCGGACTGGCCCTTTAAGAGGCAGACCCTAGAAGTGGACAAACCCTTGAAGAGGTGACAAATTTAGGGAATTATGTCCTTTAAGAGGTTGACCAGGGTTGTATACAAACCCTCGAAACAACAGCATTTTAAGTGTACTGGCCCTTTAAGAGGTGGACCTGGGAAGCTTACAGACCTTTAAAATTGGCAATACTTTAAGGTGACTGGCCTATGAAGAGGATGACCATGGAAGTGGACAGTCCTTAAAGATGCATTATTGTGTGTGGGTGGCCTTCTAAGAGACAACCCTGGGAATGGACAGACCTTTGGAAATGTCAATGTGGCTTATGAAGTGGAAAGCCACTTGAACATGTGACATGTTTTGCGGACTGGCCCTTTAAGAGGCAGACCCTAGAAGTGGACAAACCCTTGAAGAGGTGACAAATTTAGGGAATTATGTCCTTTAAGAGGTTGACCAGGGTTGTGTACAAACCCTCAAAACAACAGCATTTTAAGTGTACTGGCCCTTTAAGAGGTGGACCGGGGAAGCTTACGGACCTTTAAAATTGGCAATACTTTAAGGTGACTGGCCTATGAAGAGGATGACCATGGAAGTGGACAGTCCTTAAAGATGCATTATTGTGTGTGGGTGGCCTTCTAAGAGACAACCCTGGGAATGGACAGACCTTTGGAAATGTCAATGTGGCTTATGAAGTGGAAAGCCACTTGAACATGTGACATGTTTTGCGGACTGGCCCTTTAAGAGGCAGACCCTAGAAGTGGACAAACCCTTGAAGAGGTGACAAATTTAGGGAATTATGTCCTTTAAGAGGTTGACCAGGGTTGTGTACAAACCCTTGAAACAACAGCATTTTAAGTGTACTGGCCCTTTAAGAGGTGGACCTGGGAAGCTTACAGACCTTTAAAATTGGCAATACTTTAAGGTGACTGGCCTATGAAGAGTATGACCATGGAAGTGGACAGTCCTTAAAGATGCATTATTGTGTGTGGGTGGCCTTCTAAGAGACAACCCTGGGAATGGACAGACCTTTGGAAATGTCAATGTGGCTTATGAAGTGGAAAGCCACTTGAACATGTGACATGTTTTGCGGACTGGCCCTTTAAGAGGCAGACCCTAGAAGTGGACAAACCCTTGAAGAGGTGACAAATTTAGGGAATTATGTCCTTTAAGAGGTTGACCAGGGTTGTATACAAACCCTCGAAACAACAGCATTTTAAGTGTACTGGCCCTTTAAGAGGTGGACCTGGGAAGCTTACAGACCTTTAAAATTGGCAATACTTTAAGGTGACTGGCCTATGAAGAGGATGACCATGGAAGTGGACAGTCCTTAAAGATGCATTATTGTGTGTGGGTGGCCTTCTAAGAGACAACCCTGGGAATGGACAGACCTTTGGAAATGTCAATGTGGCTTATGAAGTGGAAAGCCACTTGAACATGTGACATGTTTTGCGGACTGGCCCTTTAAGAGGCAGACCCTAGAAGTGGACAAACCCTTGAAGAGGTGACAAATTTAGGGAATTATGTCCTTTAAGAGGTTGACCAGGGTTGTGTACAAACCCTCAAAACAACAGCATTTTAAGTGTACTGGCCCTTTAAGAGGTGGACCGGGGAAGCTTACGGACCTTTAAAATTGGCAATACTTTAAGGTGACTGGCCTATGAAGAGGATGACCATGGAAGTGGACAGTCCTTAAAGATGCATTATTGTGTGTGGGTGGCCTTCTAAGAGACAACCCTGGGAATGGACAGACCTTTGGAAATGTCAATGTGGCTTATGAAGTGGAAAGCCACTTGAACATGTGACATGTTTTGCGGACTGGCCCTTTAAGAGGCAGACCCTAGAAGTGGACAAACCCTTGAAGAGGTGACAAATTTAGGGAATTATGTCCTTTAAGAGGTTGACCAGGGTTGTGTACAAACCCTCAAAACAACAGCATTTTAAGTGTACTGGCCCTTTAAGAGGTGGACCGGGGAAGCTTACGGACCTTTAAAATTGGCAATACTTTAAGGTGACTGGCCTATGAAGAGGATGACCATGGAAGTGGACAGTCCTTAAAGATGCATTATTGTGTGTGGGTGGCCTTCTAAGAGACAACCCTGGGAATGGACAGACCTTTGGAAATGTCAATGTGGCTTATGAAGTGGAAAGCCACTTGAACATGTGACATGTTTTGCGGACTGGCCCTTTAAGAGGCAGACCCTAGAAGTGGACAAACCCTTGAAGAGGTGACAAATTTAGGGAATTATGTCCTTTAAGAGGTTGACCAGGGTTGTGTACAAACCCTCAAAACAACAGCATTTTAAGTGTACTGGCCCTTTAAGAGGTGGACCTGGGAAGCTTACGGACCTTTAAAATTGGCAATACTTTAAGGTGACTTGCCTATGAAGAGGATGACCATGGAAGTGGACAGTCCTTAAAGATGCATTATTGTGTGTGGGTGGCCTTCTAAGAGACAACCCTGGGAATGGACAGACCTTTGGAAATGTCAATGTGGCTTATGAAGTGGAAAGCCACTTGAACATGTGACATGTTTTGCGGACTGGCCCTTTAAGAGGCAGACCCTAGAAGTGGACAAACCCTTGAAGAGGTGACAAATTTAGGGAATTATGTCCTTTAAGAGGTTGACCAGGGTTGTGTACAAACCCTCAAAACAACAGCATTTTAAGTGTACTGGCCCTTTAAGAGGTGGACCTGGGAAGCTTACGGACCTTTAAAATTGGCAATACTTTAAGGTGACTGGCCTATGAAGAGGATGACCATGGAAGTGGACAGTCCTTAAAGATGCATTATTGTGTGTGGGTGGCCTTCTAAGAGACAACCCTGGGAATGGACAGACCTTTGGAAATGTCAATGTGGCTTATGAAGTGGAAAGCCACTTGAACATGTGACATGTTTTGCGGACTGGCCCTTTAAGAGGCAGACCCTAGAAGTGGACAAACCCTTGAAGAGGTGACAAATTTAGGGAATTATGTCCTTTAAGAGGTTGACCAGGGTTGTGTACAAACCCTTGAAACAACAGCATTTTAAGTGTACTGGCCCTTTAAGAGGTGGACCTGGGAAGCTTACAGACCTTTAAAATTGGCAATACTTTAAGGTGAATGGCCTATGAAGTGGATGACCATGGAAGTGGACAGTCCTTAAAGATGCATTATTGTGTGTGGGTGGCCTTCTAAGAGACAACCCTGGGAATGGACAGACCTTTGGAAATGTCAATGTGGCTTATGAAGTGGAAAGCCACTTGAACATGTGACATGTTTTGCAGACTGGCCCTTTAAGAGGCAGACCCTAGAAGTGGACAAATCCTTGAAGAGGTGACAAATTTAGGGAATTATGTCCTTTAAGAGGTTGACCAGGGTTGTGTACAAACCCTCAAAACAACAGCATTTTAAGTGTACTGGCCCTTTAAGAGGTGGACCTGGGAAGCTTACGGACCTTTAAAATTGGCAATACTTTAAGGTGACTGGCCTATGAAGAGGATGACCATGGAAGTGGACAGTCCTTAAAGATGCATTATTGTGTGTGGGTGGCCTTCTAAGAGACAACCCTGGGAATGGACAGACCTTTGGAAATGTCAATGTGGCTTATGAAGTGGAAAGCCACTTGAACAGGTGACATGTTTTGATGACTGGCCCTTTAAGAGGCAGACCCTAGAAGTGGACAAACCCTTGAAGAGGTGACAAATTTAGGGAATTATGTCCTTTAAGAGGTTGACCAGGGTTGTGTACAAACCCTCGAAACAACAGCATTTTAAGTGTACTGGCCCTTTAAGAGGTGGACCTGGGAAGCTTACAGACCTTTAAAATTGGCAATACTTTAAGGTGACTGGCCTATGAAGAGGATGACCATGGAAGTGGACAGTCCTTAAAGATGCATTATTGTGTGTGGGTGGCCTTCTAAGAGACAACCCTGGGAATGGACAGACCTTTGGAAATGTCAATGTGGCTTATGAAGTGGAAAGCCACTTGAACATGTGACATGTTTTGCGGACTGGCCCTTTAAGAGGCAGACCCTAGAAGTGGACAAACCCTTGAAGAGGTGACAAATTTAGGGAATTATGTCCTTTAAGAGGTTGACCAGGGTTGTGTACAAACCCTCAAAACAACAGCATTTTAAGTGTACTGGCCCTTTAAGAGGTGGACCTGGGAAGCTTACGGACCTTTAAAATTGGCAATACTTTAAGGTGACTGGCCTATGAAGAGGATGACCATGGAAGTGGACAGTCCTTAAAGATGCATTATTGTGTGTGGGTGGCCTTCTAAGAGACAACCCTGGGAATAGACAGACCTTTGGAAATGTCAATGTGGCTTATGAAGTGGAAAGCCACTTGAACATGTGACATGTTTTGCGGACTGGCCCTTTAAGAGGCAGACCCTATAAGTGGACAAACCCTTGAAGAGGTGACAAATTTAGGGAATTATGTCCTTTAAGAGGTTGACCAGGGTTGTGTACAAACCCTCAAAACAACAGCATTTTAAGTGTACTGGCCCTTTAAGAGGTGGACCTGGGAAGCTTACGGACCTTTAAAATTGGCAATACTTTAAGGTGACTGGCCTATGAAGAGGATGACCATGGAAGTGGACAGTCCTTAAAGATGCATTATTGTGTGTGGGTGGCCTTCTAAGAGACAACCCTGGGAATGGACAGACCTTTGGAAATGTCAATGTGGCTTATGAAGTGGAAAGCCACTTGAACATGTGACATGTTTTGCGGACTGGCCCTTTAAGAGGCAGACCCTAGAAGTGGACAAACCCTTGAAGAGGTGACAAATTTAGGGAATTATGTCCTTTAAGAGGTTGACCAGGGTTGTGTACAAACCCTTGAAACAACAGCATTTTAAGTGTACTGGCCCTTTAAGAGGTGGACCTGGGAAGCTTACAGACCTTTAAAATTGGCAATACTTTAAGGTGACTGGCCTATGAAGAGGATGACCATGGAAGTGGACAGTCCTTAAAGATGCATTATTGTGTGTGGGTGGCCTTCTAAGAGACAACCCTGGGAATGGACAGACCTTTGGAAATGTCAATGTGGCTTATGAAGTGGAAAGCCACTTGAACATGTGACATGTTTTGCGGACTGGCCCTTTAAGAGGCAGACCCTAGAAGTGGACAAACCCTTGAAGAGGTGACAAATTTAGGGAATTATGTCCTTTAAGAGGTTGACCAGGGTTGTGTACAAACCCTCAAAACAACAGCATTTTAAGTGTACTGGCCCTTTAAGAGGTGGACCTGGGAAGCTTACGGACCTTTAAAATTGGCAATACTTTAAGGTGACTGGCCTATGAAGAGGATGACCATGGAAGTGGACAGTCCTTAAAGATGCATTATTGTGTGTGGGTGGCCTTCTAAGAGACAACCTTGGGAATGGACAGACCTTTGGAAATGTCAATGTGGCTTATGAAGTGGAAAGCCACTTGAACATGTGACATGTTTTGCGGACTGGCCCTTTAAGAGGCAGACCCTAGAAGTGGACAAACCCTTGAAGAGGTGACAAATTTAGGGAATTATGTCCTTTAAGAGGTTGACCAGGGTTGTGTACAAACCCTCAAAACAACAGCATTTTAAGTGTACTGGCCCTTTAAGAGGTGGACCTGGGAAGCTTACAGACCTTTAAAATTGGCAATACTTTAAGGTGACTGGCCTATGAAGAGGATGACCATGGAAGTGGACAGTCCTTAAAGATGCATTATTGTGTGTGGGTGGCCTTCTAAGAGACAACCCTGGGAATGGACAGACCTTTGGAAATGTCAATGTGGCTTATGAAGTGGAAAGCCACTTGAACATGTGACATGTTTTGATGACTGGCCCTTTAAGAGGCAGACCCTAGAAGTGGACAAACCCTTGAAGAGGTGACAAATTTAGGGAATTATGTCCTTTAAGAGGTTGACCAGGGTTGTGTACAAACCCTCGAAACAACAGCATTTTAAGTGTACTGGCCCTTTAAGAGGTGGACCTGGGAAGCTTACGGACCTTTAAAATTGGCAATACTTTAAGGTGACTGGCCTATGAAGAGGATGACCATGGAAGTGGACAGTCCTTAAAGATGCATTATTGTGTGTGGGTGGCCTTCTAAGAGACAACCCTGGGAATGGACAGACCTTTGGAAATGTCAATGTGGCTTATGAAGTGGAAAGCCACTTGAACATGTGACATGTTTTGCGGACTGGCCCTTTAAGAGGCAGACCCTAGAAGTGGACAAACCCTTGAAGAGGTGACAAATTTAGGGAATTATGTCCTTTAAGAGGTTGACCAGGGTTGTGTACAAACCCTTGAAACAACAGCATTTTAAGTGTACTGGCCCTTTAAGAGGTGGACCTGGGAAGCTTACAGACCTTTAAAATTGGCAATACTTTAAGGTGACTGGCCTATGAAGAGGATGACCATGGAAGTGGACAGTCCTTAAAGATGCATTATTGTGTGTGGGTGGCCTTCTAAGAGACAACCCTGGGAATGGACAGACCTTTGGAAATGTCAATGTGGCTTATGAAGTGGAAAGCCACTTGAACATGTGACATGTTTTGCGGACTGGCCCTTTAAGAGGCAGACCCTAGAAGTGGACAAACCCTTGAAGAGGTGACAAATTTAGGGAATTATGTCCTTTAAGAGGTTGACCAGGGTTATGTACAAACCCTCGAAACAACAGCATTTTAAGTGTACTGGCCCTTTAAGAGGTGGACCTGGGAAGCTTACAGACCTTTAAAATTGGCAATACTTTAAGGTGACTGGCCTATGAAGTGGATGACCATGGAAGTGGACAGTCCTTAAAGATGCATTATTGTGTGTGGGTGGCCTTCTAAGAGACAACCCTGGGAATGGACAGACCTTTGGAAATGTCAATGTGGCTTATGAAGTGGAAAGCCACTTGAACATGTGACATGTTTTGCAGACTGGCCCTTTAAGAGGCAGACCCTAGAAGTGGACAAATCCTTGAAGAGGTGACAAATTTAGGGAATTATGTCCTTTAAGAGGTTGACCAGGGTTGTGTACAAACCCTCAAAACAACAGCATTTTAAGTGTACTGGCCCTTTAAGAGGTGGACCTGGGAAGCTTACGGACCTTTAAAATTGGCAATACTTTAAGGTGACTGGCCTATGAAGAGGATGACCATGGAAGTGGACAGTCCTTAAAGATGCATTATTGTGTGTGGGTGGCCTTCTAAGAGACAACCCTGGGAATGGACAGACCTTTGGAAATGTCAATGTGGCTTATGAAGTGGAAAGCCACTTGAACAGGTGACATGTTTTGATGACTGGCCCTTTAAGAGGCAGACCCTAGAAGTGGACAAACCCTTGAAGAGGTGACAAATTTAGGGAATTATGTCCTTTAAGAGGTTGACCAGGGTTGTGTACAAACCCTCGAAACAACAGCATTTTAAGTGTACTGGCCCTTTAAGAGGTGGACCTGGGAAGCTTACAGACCTTTAAAATTGGCAATACTTTAAGGTGACTGGCCTATGAAGAGGATGACCATGGAAGTGGACAGTCCTTAAAGATGCATTATTGTGTGTGGGTGGCCTTCTAAGAGACAACCCTGGGAATGGACAGACCTTTGGAAATGTCAATGTGGCTTATGAAGTGGAAAGCCACTTGAACATGTGACATGTTTTGCGGACTGGCCCTTTAAGAGGCAGACCCTAGAAGTGGACAAACCCTTGAAGAGGTGACAAATTTAGGGAATTATGTCCTTTAAGAGGTTGACCAGGGTTGTGTACAAACCCTCAAAACAACAGCATTTTAAGTGTACTGGCCCTTTAAGAGGTGGACCTGGGAAGCTTACGGACCTTTAAAATTGGCAATACTTTAAGGTGACTGGCCTATGAAGAGGATGACCATGGAAGTGGACAGTCCTTAAAGATGCATTATTGTGTGTGGGTGGCCTTCTAAGAGACAACCCTGGGAATGGACAGACCTTTGGAAATGTCAATGTGGCTTATGAAGTGGAAAGCCACTTGAACATGTGACATGTTTTGATGACTGGCCCTTTAAGAGGCAGACCCTAGAAGTGGACAAACCCTTGAAGAGGTGACAAATTTAGGGAATTATGTCCTTTAAGAGGTTGACCAGGGTTGTGTACAAACCCTTGAAACAACAGCATTTTAAGTGTACTGGCCCTTTAAGAGGTGGACCTGGGAAGCTTACAGACCTTTAAAATTGGCAATACTTTAAGGTGACTGGCCTATGAAGAGGATGACCATGGAAGTGGACAGTCCTTAAAGATGCATTATTGTGTGTGGGTGGCCTTCTAAGAGACAACCCTGGGAATGGACAGACCTTTGGAAATGTCAATGTGGCTTATGAAGTGGAAAGCCACTTGAACATGTGACATGTTTTGATGACTGGCCCTTTAAGAGGCAGACCCTAGAAGTGGACAAACCCTTGAAGAGGTGACAAATTTAGGGAATTATGTCCTTTAAGAGGTTGACCAGCGTTGTGTACAAACCCTTGAAACAACAGCATTTTAAGTGTACTGGCCCTTTAAGAGGTGGACCTGGGAAGCTTACAGACCTTTAAAATTGGCAATACTTTAAGGTGACTGGCCTATGAAGAGGATGACCATGGAAGTGGACAGTCCTTAAAGATGCATTATTGTGTGTGGGTGGCCTTCTAAGAGACAACCCTGGGAATGGACAGACCTTTGGAAATGTCAATGTGGCTTATGAAGTGGAAAGCCACTTGAACATGTGACATGTTTTGATGACTGGCCCTTTAAGAGGCAGACCCTAGAAGTGGACAAACCCTTGAAGAGGTGACAAATTTAGGGAATTATGTCCTTTAACCCCTTAACGACCAGCCCATAGTGTTTTTACGTCCTCCCGAAGTGGGCTCTATTCTCTGAGGACGTAAAAACATGCTTCCTGCAGAGAATAGTGCCCCTCGGGCTGTGGACGTGACAGCTCCATGCTGTCGGTGTCCGCAGGTAGCTGACAGCATGGAGCTGTCATCCCGGGCTGTTCGGAGCCCCCCCCGGCATTGCGATCGGCGCTATGCAATGGATAGCGCCGATCGCAAAAAAAGTAAATAAAAGTACATAAAAGTTAAAGATTCAGCTGCTCTGATGGATCGGATCCATCGGAGCAGCTGAAATTACTCACCCAGGTCTGGCACGCTGCTCCCCGCTCTCCTGCCGCTCCGGGGCCCGAAGCCGGTCTTCTGCGCATGCGCGCCAGGCGGCATTACGTCAGCCGCATGCGCAGAAGGCCCGGCGGCGCGGGAGATTTAAAATCTCCTGGCTCCCGGCTCCTGTAGGTAGCCGGGAGGCAGGAGATGTCAGCGGGGACTGCGGTGAGCGGTCCCCGGTACCGCGATCGCCGTTATCCAATGGTTAGCGGCGATCGCGAAAAAGTTAAAAAAAAGTTTTAAAAAAGTCAGTTTCACCTCCCCTCATGGATCGGATCCATGAGGGGAGGTGAAAATACTCACCCCCAGTCCTCAGCGGTGTCCCGATGTCCCGGGACCCGAATCCCCGTCTGCGCATGCGCGCCCGATGATTGACATCGGGCGCGTGAACAGACGGGCTCGAGCCCCGGGAAATTTAAAATCCCTCTGCTCCTGGCTGGCATGTGTAGCTAGGAGCAGAGAGATTATACCGGGGACATGATCACTGTCATCCAATGGATGACAGTGATCATGTAAAGTGAGAAAAAAGTGTAAAAAAGTTAAAAAAAAAAAAAGTAAAAAAAAGTTTTTAAAAGTTTAAAAAGCGTATGTTTCATCTCCCCTCATGGATCATATCCGTGAGGGAGGATGAAAGTACGTACCTAAGGCCCCCAGATTTATCCGCGGACCTTACCACAGCTTCTGCACACGCGCCCGTCGCCAAAATGGCGGGCGCATGCGCAAAAGCTGTGGATTGCCAGGATAATTTAAATTCTCCTTGCTCCTGGCTACAAAACGTAGCCAAGAGCATGGAGATTTAATGGGGGTCCGCGGTGAGCGGTTCCTGGTCACGTGTTCGCCATTATCCAATAATGGCGATCATGTAAAAGTTTAAAAAAAAATTTGAAGTTTCATCTCCCCTCACTGATGCGATCGGTGAGAGGAGATGAATCTTTTTACCGGAGGCCTCCGTATTTGAATCCCGACGCGATCTTCCTCCGTGGACCTTCCAGGATTCTGCACATGCGATTGCCGGCAAAAAGCCGGACACATGCGCAGGAGTCAGGGAGCCCAGGAAATTTAAAATCTCCTTGCTCCCAGCGACCAACGGTCACAGAGAGCCTGGAGCAGTGCCCTTGTTGAGCGGTCCCCGGTCACGTGATAAAAAGGTAGCGATCTACCTTTGGCCGGTCTCACATGACCGGATAGGAATGACGGATTCCACATGCGTCTGATCCGCGGTAATACGCAGATCAATCGCATTGGATTACACAATTCCGCTCACATTAGCGGGTTGGAATTGTGTAATCCACTCGCAGAAAAGAGAATGGAGCAGGTTCTATTTTACTGCGGATATCGGCAACATAGAGCCCATTGTGCTCCATGGTCGCGGATATACCCGCAGTCCATACGCAACTACATTGTATACGGGCTGCGGGTACCCGCGTCATCGCTAAGCGATGGTGCGGGAAATACAAACAAAGGTGTACTGTGCATGACCGCCTGTGTGAGTACGCAGTTATGCGCAGTACATTACGCAGCCGTACGCAGGGTCACAGCCGGGCTCACAGATGGGATCCGCTGTGGGCCTCCGCAAGCGGATTCCGCCTGCACCCGCGTGAGCCCGGCGTTATTCAGACCGCTACCTGTGATACGTATTTTACAAGAAGCCCCGGGAACGCTCGCTTTCCTGCAGTTCCAGGAGCACCTTGTTGAGCGCCTTCTGTGTGAGACCGCCGCACCTCATCAAGCTTACGGAGACTCACGGAACGCCACTTTTTACACCCCATACCCGCCACTGAGGTCATGAAATACCCCCAAAAAGCATGAGAGGAGGGGGGGGGGGATACCCGGTTTTATTGCCCCATGGGCCCATTCAACCAGCCTCCGTAATTACCCCTGTCTTCGGAAATACTACACAGTTCACATTTTTACTTTTATCTAAGATTTGCGAACGCCAAAAAGGGCGCGGAGGGGGAGGGGGGGAATTTTTAGGGAGTCAATCTTTATTCTGTACAAATAAGCAATGGGGCCTGGAATTTATTCAGTTGTGCCCTATAATCCAACAGGTGTTCCGTCCTTTATAGGCCTTGCCATGCGTCCTGTAAGTAGATTAGGGCCACAATGGGTATGTTTCTGAACTCGGGACAAACGGGGGTATCCATTTTGGGGTGAAAGCCTTCATTTATATGTGTGCTGTACAAAAAAAACTGTTTTTAAATTGACACAATAGCCCAAAAAATGAAAATCCTATTTTTTTCCTTTTGCTTTGCTTAAATTTATTCAAAAACTGTGGGGTCAAAATATGCAGTACATCCCTAGATAAATTCGTTAAGGGGTCTAGTTTTCAAAATGGGGTCATTTGTGGGGGTTCTATATGGTTTTGGGCGCTCAAGAACTCTACAAGTGGGCAATGGGGCCTAAAAGGACTTCAAGCAAAATCTATGTTCTGAAAGCCACCGATTACTCCTTTTATTTTGGGCCCCGTTGTGCATGCGGACATAAGATTAG
The DNA here is from genome assembly GCF_035609145.1 of Eleutherodactylus coqui. Taxonomy (NCBI): domain Eukaryota; kingdom Metazoa; phylum Chordata; class Amphibia; order Anura; family Eleutherodactylidae; genus Eleutherodactylus; species Eleutherodactylus coqui. The sequence goes on from NW_027102418.1 coordinate 485,585, forward strand.
GGCCACAATGGGTATATTTCTGAAAACAGCACAAACAGGGGTATCCATTTTGGGGTGTAAGTCTTCCTTCATATGTGTGCTGTACAAAAAAAGCTGTTTTTAAAATGACAGAATTGCCAAAAAAACAAAAATCCAAATTTTTTCCTTTTGCTTTGCTTGAATTTATTCAAAAACTGTGGGGTCAAAATGCGCAGTACACCCCTAGATAAATTCGTTAAGGAGTCTAGTTTTCAAAATGGGGTCATTTGTGGGGGTTCTCTATGGTTTTGGGCGCTCAAGAACTCTACAAGTGGGCAATGGGGCCTAAAAGGACTTCAAGCAAAATTTGTGTTCCGAAAGCCACCGGTCGCTCCTTTCATTTTGGGCTCCGTTGTGTATCCAGACATAAGATTAGGGCCACAATGGGTATGTCTCTGAACACGGGACAAACAGGGGTATCCATTTTTGGGTGCAAGTCTTCCTTCATATGTGTGCTGTACAAAAAAAGCTGTTTTTAAAATGACAGAATTGCCGAAAAAACGAAAATCACAATTTTTTCCTTTTGCTTGGTTTGAATTCATTCAAAAACTGTGGAGTCAAAATATGCAGTACACCCCTAGATAAATTCCTTAAGGGGTCTAGTTTTCAAAATGGGGTCATTTGTGGGGGTTTTCTATGGTTTTGGGCGCTCAAGAACTCTACATGTGTGCTATGGGGCCTAAAAGGACTTCAAGCAAAATTTCTGTTTTGAAAGATACTGACTACTCCTTTCATTTTGGGCCCCGTTGTGGACTCAGATATAACAATAGGGCCACAATGGGTATATTTCTGAACACGGCAGAAATAGGGGTATCCATTTTGGGGTGTAAATCCTGATTTTCATGTAAACTATAGGAAAAAAATATGTCTTTAAAATGACAGATTTGCAAAAATATGAAATTTTACTTTTTCTCCTCTAAATTGAATTAATTCCTGAAAAAAAACTGTGGGGTCAAAATACTCATGACACCCCTCAGTGAATACATTAAGGGGTGTAGTTTTTAAAATGAGGTCATTTGGGGGGGTATCTATTATTCTGACACTCATGAGCCTTTCCAATCTCGGCTTGGTATAGGAAAACAAAGTGTTCCTCAAAATGCTAAAAAGTTATGTTAAATTTGTACGTCTCCTAAATAGTAAAAAAAAAACGAAAGTTTTTCCAATGTGCGCCCAAAATAAAGTAAACGGGTGGAAATATAAATCTTAGCAAAAATTTCTATATTATGTTTGCACATATTTAAGATATTGCAGTTGGAAATGTGAAAAAATGACGATTTTTTCAAAATTTTCCCAATTTTGGCGCTTTTAATAAATAAACACAATTTCTATCGGTCTATTTTTTCCGCCTAAATGAAGCACAACATGTGGCAAAAAAACAATGTCAGAATCGCTTGGATATGCAAAACCTTTCTGGTGTTTTTCCATGTTAAAGTGACACATGTCAGATTTGCAAAATTTGGCCTGGTCATTAAGGCGCAAACAGGCTTGGTCACTAAGGGGTTAAGAGGTTGACCAGCGTTGTGTACAAAAACTTGAAACAACAGCATTTTAAGTGTACTGGCCCTTTAAGAGGTGGACCTGGGAAGCTTACAGACCTTTAAAATTGGCAATACTTTAAGGTGACTGGCCTATGAAGAGGATGACCATGGAAGTGGACAGTCCTTAAAGATGCATTATTGTGTGTGGGTGGCCTTCTAAGAGACAACCCTGGGAATGGACAGACCTTTGGAAATGTCAATGTGGCTTATGAAGTGGAAAGCCACTTGAACATGTGACATGTTTTGCGGACTGGCCCTTTAAGAGGCAGACCCTAGAAGTGGACAAACCCTTGAAGAGGTGACAAATTTAGGGAATTATGTCCTTTAAGAGGTTGACCAGGGTTGTGTACAAACCCTCAAAACAACAGCATTTTAAGTGTACTGGCCCTTTAAGAGGTGGACCTGGGAAGCTTACGGACCTTTAAAATTGGCAATACTTTAAGGTGACTGGCCTATGAAGAGGATGACCATGGAAGTGGACAGTCCTTAAAGATGCATTATTGTGTGTGGGTGGCCTTCTAAGAGACAACCCTGGGAATGGACAGACCTTTGGAAATGTCAATGTGGCTTATGAAGTGGAAAGCCACTTGAACATGTGACATGTTTTGATGACTGGCCCTTTAAGAGGCAGACCCTAGAAGTGGACAAACCCTTGAAGAGGTGACAAATTTAGGGAATTATGTCCTTTAAGAGGTTGACCAGCGTTGTGTACAAACCCTTGAAACAACAGCATTTTAAGTGTACTGGCCCTTTAAGAGGTGGACCTGGGAAGCTTACAGACCTTTAAAATTGGCAATACTTTAAGGTGACTGGCCTATGAAGAGGATGACCATGGAAGTGGACACTCCTTAAAGATGCATTATTGTGTGTGGGTGGCCTTCTAAGAGACAACCCTGGGAATGGACAGACCTTTGGAAATGTCAATGTGGCTTATGAAGTGGAAAGCCACTTGAACATGTGACATGTTTTGCGGACTGGCCCTTTAAGAGGCAGACCCTAGAAGTGGACAAACCCTTGAAGAGGTGACAAATTTAGGGAATTATGTCCTTTAAGAGGTTGACCAGGGTTGAGTACAAACCCTTGAAACAACAGCATTTTAAGTGTACTGGCCCTTTAAGAGGTGGACCTGGGAAGCTTACAGACCTTTAAAATTGGCAATACTTTAAGGTGACTGGCCTATGAAGAGGATGACCATGGAAGTGGACAGTCCTTAAAGATGCATTATTGTGTGTGGGTGGCCTTCTAAGAGACAACCCTGGGAATGGACAGACCTTTGGAAATGTCAATGTGGCTTATGAAGTGGAAAGCCACTTGAACATGTGACATGTTTTGCGGACTGGCCCTTTAAGAGGCAGACCCTAGAAGTGGACAAACCCTTGAAGAGGTGACAAATTTAGGGAATTATGTCCTTTAAGAGGTTGACCAGGGTTGTGTACAAACCCTCAAAACAACAGCATTTTAAGTGTACTGGCCCTTTAAGAGGTGGACCGGGGAAGCTTACGGACCTTTAAAATTGGCAATACTTTAAGGTGACTGGCCTATGAAGAGGATGACCATGGAAGTGGACAGTCCTTAAAGATGCATTATTGTGTGTGGGTGGCCTTCTAAGAGACAACCCTGGGAATGGACAGACCTTTGGAAATGTCAATGTGGCTTATGAAGTGGAAAGCCACTTGAACATGTGACATGTTTTGCGGACTGGCCCTTTAAGAGGCAGACCCTAGAAGTGGACAAACCCTTGAAGAGGTGACAAATTTAGGGAATTATGTCCTTTAAGAGGTTGACCAGGGTTGTGTACAAACCCTTGAAACAACAGCATTTTAAGTGTACTGGCCCTTTAAGAGGTGGACCTGGGAAGCTTACAGACCTTTAAAATTGGCAATACTTTAAGGTGACTGGCCTATGAAGAGGATGACCATGGAAGTGGACAGTCCTTAAAGATGCATTATTGTGTGTGGGTGGCCTTCTAAGAGACAACCCTGGGAATGGACAGACCTTTGGAAATGTCAATGTGGCTTATGAAGTGGAAAGCCACTTGAACATGTGACATGTTTTGCGGACTGGCCCTTTAAGAGGCAGACCCTAGAAGTGGACAAACCCTTGAAGAGGTGACAAATTTAGGGAATTATGTCCTTTAAGAGGTTGACCAGGGTTGTGTACAAACCCTTGAAACAACAGCATTTTAAGTGTACTGGCCCTTTAAGAGGTGGACCTGGGAAGCTTACAGACCTTTAAAATTGGCAATACTTTAAGGTGACTGGCCTATGAAGAGGATGACCATGGAAGTGGACAGTCCTTAAAGATGCATTATTGTGTGTGGGTGGCCTTCTAAGAGACAACCCTGGGAATGGACAGACCTTTGGAAATGTCAATGTGGCTTATGAAGTGGAAAGCCACTTGAACATGTGACATGTTTTGCGGACTGGCCCTTTAAGAGGCAGACCCTAGAAGTGGACAAACCCTTGAAGAGGTGACAAATTTAGGGAATTATGTCCTTTAAGAGGTTGACCAGGGTTGTGTACAAACCCTCAAAACAACAGCATTTTAAGTGTACTGGCCCTTTAAGAGGTGGACCTGGGAAGCTTACGGACCTTTAAAATTGGCAATACTTTAAGGTGACTTGCCTATGAAGAGGATGACCATGGAAGTGGACAGTCCTTAAAGATGCATTATTGTGTGTGGGTGGCCTTCTAAGAGACAACCCTGGGAATGGACAGACCTTTGGAAATGTCAATGTGGCTTATGAAGTGGAAAGCCACTTGAACATGTGACATGTTTTGCGGACTGGCCCTTTAAGAGGCAGACCCTAGAAGTGGACAAACCCTTGAAGAGGTGACAAATTTAGGGAATTATGTCCTTTAAGAGGTTGACCAGGGTTGTGTACAAACCCTCAAAACAACAGCATTTTAAGTGTACTGGCCCTTTAAGAGGTGGACCGGGGAAGCTTACGGACCTTTAAAATTGGCAATACTTTAAGGTGACTGGCCTATGAAGAGGATGACCATGGAAGTGGACAGTCCTTAAAGATGCATTATTGTGTGTGGGTGGCCTTCTAAGAGACAACCCTGGGAATGGACAGACCTTTGGAAATGTCAATGTGGCTTATGAAGTGGAAAGCCACTTGAACATGTGACATGTTTTGCGGACTGGCCCTTTAAGAGGCAGACCCTAGAAGTGGACAAACCCTTGAAGAGGTGACAAATTTAGGGAATTATGTCCTTTAAGAGGTTGACCAGGGTTGTGTACAAACCCTCAAAACAACAGCATTTTAAGTGTACTGGCCCTTTAAGAGGTGGACCGGGGAAGCTTACGGACCTTTAAAATTGGCAATACTTTAAGGTGACTGGCCTATGAAGAGTATGACCATGGAAGTGGACAGTCCTTAAAGATGCATTATTGTGTGTGGGTGGCCTTCTAAGAGACAACCCTGGGAATGGACAGACCTTTGGAAATGTCAATGTGGCTTATGAAGTGGAAAGCCACTTGAACATGTGACATGTTTTGCGGACTGGCCCTTTAAGAGGCAAACCCTAGAAGTGGACAAACCCTTGAAGAGGTGACAAATTTAGGGAATTATGTCCTTTAAGAGGTTGACCAGGGTTGTATACAAACCCTCGAAACAACAGCATTTTAAGTGTACTGGCCCTTTAAGAGGTGGACCTGGGAAGCTTACAGACCTTTAAAATTGGCAATACTTTAAGGTGACTGGCCTATGAAGAGGATGACCATGGAAGTGGACAGTCCTTAAAGATGCATTATTGTGTGTGGGTGGCCTTCTAAGAGACAACCCTGGGAATGGACAGACCTTTGGAAATGTCAATGTGGCTTATGAAGTGGAAAGCCACTTGAACATGTGACATGTTTTGCGGACTGGCCCTTTAAGAGGCAGACCCTAGAAGTGGACAAACCCTTGAAGAGGTGACAAATTTAGGGAATTATGTCCTTTAAGAGGTTGACCAGGGTTGTGTACAAACCCTCAAAACAACAGCATTTTAAGTGTACTGGCCCTTTAAGAGGTGGACCGGGGAAGCTTACGGACCTTTAAAATTGGCAATACTTTAAGGTGACTGGCCTATGAAGAGGATGACCATGGAAGTGGACAGTCCTTAAAGATGCATTATTGTGTGTGGGTGGCCTTCTAAGAGACAACCCTGGGAATGGACAGACCTTTGGAAATGTCAATGTGGCTTATGAAGTGGAAAGCCACTTGAACATGTGACATGTTTTGCGGACTGGCCCTTTAAGAGGCAGACCCTAGAAGTGGACAAACCCTTGAAGAGGTGACAAATTTAGGGAATTATGTCCTTTAAGAGGTTGACCAGGGTTGTGTACAAACCCTCAAAACAACAGCATTTTAAGTGTACTGGCCCTTTAAGAGGTGGACCGGGGAAGCTTACGGACCTTTAAAATTGGCAATACTTTAAGGTGACTGGCCTATGAAGAGGATGACCATGGAAGTGGACAGTCCTTAAAGATGCATTATTGTGTGTGGGTGGCCTTCTAAGAGACAACCCTGGGAATGGACAGACCTTTGGAAATGTCAATGTGGCTTATGAAGTGGAAAGCCACTTGAACATGTGACATGTTTTGCGGACTGGCCCTTTAAGAGGCAGACCCTAGAAGTGGACAAACCCTTGAAGAGGTGACAAATTTAGGGAATTATGTCCTTTAAGAGGTTGACCAGGGTTGTGTACAAACCCTCAAAACAACAGCATTTTAAGTGTACTGGCCCTTTAAGAGGTGGACCGGGGAAGCTTACGGACCTTTAAAATTGGCAATACTTTAAGGTGACTGGCCTATGAAGAGGATGACCATGGAAGTGGACAGTCCTTAAAGATGCATTATTGTGTGTGGGTGGCCTTCTAAGAGACAACCCTGGGAATGGACAGACCTTTGGAAATGTCAATGTGGCTTATGAAGTGGAAAGCCACTTGAACATGTGACATGTTTTGCGGACTGGCCCTTTAAGAGGCAGACCCTAGAAGTGGACAAACCCTTGAAGAGGTGACAAATTTAGGGAATTATGTCCTTTAAGAGGTTGACCAGGGTTGTGTACAAACCCTCAAAACAACAGCATTTTAAGTGTACTGGCCCTTTAAGAGGTGGACCGGGGAAGCTTACGGACCTTTAAAATTGGCAATACTTTAAGGTGACTGGCCTATGAAGAGGATGACCATGGAAGTGGACAGTCCTTAAAGATGCATTATTGTGTGTGGGTGGCCTTCTAAGAGACAACCCTGGGAATGGACAGACCTTTGGAAATGTCAATGTGGCTTATGAAGTGGAAAGCCACTTGAACATGTGACATGTTTTGCGGACTGGCCCTTTAAGAGGCAGACCCTAGAAGTGGACAAACCCTTGAAGAGGTGACAAATTTAGGGAATTATGTCCTTTAAGAGGTTGACCAGGGTTGTGTACAAACCCTCAAAACAACAGCATTTTAAGTGTACTGGCCCTTTAAGAGGTGGACCTGGGAAGCTTACGGACCTTTAAAATTGGCAATACTTTAAGGTGACTTGCCTATGAAGAGGATGACCATGGAAGTGGACAGTCCTTAAAGATGCATTATTGTGTGTGGGTGGCCTTCTAAGAGACAACCCTGGGAATGGACAGACCTTTGGAAATGTCAATGTGGCTTATGAAGTGGAAAGCCACTTGAACATGTGACATGTTTTGCGGACTGGCCCTTTAAGAGGCAGACCCTAGAAGTGGACAAACCCTTGAAGAGGTGACAAATTTAGGGAATTATGTCCTTTAAGAGGTTGACCAGGGTTGTGTACAAACCCTCAAAACAACAGCATTTTAAGTGTACTGGCCCTTTAAGAGGTGGACCGGGGAAGCTTACGGACCTTTAAAATTGGCAATACTTTAAGGTGACTGGCCTATGAAGAGGATGACCATGGAAGTGGACAGTCCTTAAAGATGCATTATTGTGTGTGGGTGGCCTTCTAAGAGACAACCCTGGGAATGGACAGACCTTTGGAAATGTCAATGTGGCTTATGAAGTGGAAAGCCACTTGAACATGTGACATGTTTTGCGGACTGGCCCTTTAAGAGGCAGACCCTAGAAGTGGACAAACCCTTGAAGAGGTGACAAATTTAGGGAATTATGTCCTTTAAGAGGTTGACCAGGGTTGTGTACAAACCCTCAAAACAACAGCATTTTAAGTGTACTGGCCCTTTAAGAGGTGGACCGGGGAAGCTTACGGACCTTTAAAATTGGCAATACTTTAAGGTGACTGGCCTATGAAGAGGATGACCATGGAAGTGGACAGTCCTTAAAGATGCATTATTGTGTGTGGGTGGCCTTCTAAGAGACAACCCTGGGAATGGACAGACCTTTGGAAATGTCAATGTGGCTTATGAAGTGGAAAGCCACTTGAACATGTGACATGTTTTGCGGACTGGCCCTTTAAGAGGCAGACCCTAGAAGTGGACAAACCCTTGAAGAGGTGACAAATTTAGGGAATTATGTCCTTTAAGAGGTTGACCAGGGTTGTATACAAACCCTCGAAACAACAGCATTTTAAGTGTACTGGCCCTTTAAGAGGTGGACCTGGGAAGCTTACAGACCTTTAAAATTGGCAATACTTTAAGGTGACTGGCCTATGAAGAGGATGACCATGGAAGTGGACAGTCCTTAAAGATGCATTATTGTGTGTGGGTGGCCTTCTAAGAGACAACCCTGGGAATGGACAGACCTTTGGAAATGTCAATGTGGCTTATGAAGTGGAAAGCCACTTGAACATGTGACATGTTTTGCGGACTGGCCCTTTAAGAGGCAGACCCTAGAAGTGGACAAACCCTTGAAGAGGTGACAAATTTAGGGAATTATGTCCTTTAAGAGGTTGACCAGGGTTGTGTACAAACCCTCAAAACAACAGCATTTTAAGTGTACTGGCCCTTTAAGAGGTGGACCGGGGAAGCTTACGGACCTTTAAAATTGGCAATACTTTAAGGTGACTGGCCTATGAAGAGGATGACCATGGAAGTGGACAGTCCTTAAAGATGCATTATTGTGTGTGGGTGGCCTTCTAAGAGACAACCCTGGGAATGGACAGACCTTTGGAAATGTCAATGTGGCTTATGAAGTGGAAAGCCACTTGAACATGTGACATGTTTTGCGGACTGGCCCTTTAAGAGGCAGACCCTAGAAGTGGACAAACCCTTGAAGAGGTGACAAATTTAGGGAATTATGTCCTTTAAGAGGTTGACCAGGGTTGTGTACAAACCCTCAAAACAACAGCATTTTAAGTGTACTGGCCCTTTAAGAGGTGGACCGGGGAAGCTTACGGACCTTTAAAATTGGCAATACTTTAAGGTGACTGGCCTATGAAGAGGATGACCATGGAAGTGGACAGTCCTTAAAGATGCATTATTGTGTGTGGGTGGCCTTCTAAGAGACAACCCTGGGAATGGACAGACCTTTGGAAATGTCAATGTGGCTTATGAAGTGGAAAGCCACTTGAACATGTGACATGTTTTGCGGACTGGCCCTTTAAGAGGCAGACCCTAGAAGTGGACAAACCCTTGAAGAGGTGACAAATTTAGGGAATTATGTCCTTTAAGAGGTTGACCAGGGTTGTGTACAAACCCTCAAAACAACAGCATTTTAAGTGTACTGGCCCTTTAAGAGGTGGACCGGGGAAGCTTACGGACCTTTAAAATTGGCAATACTTTAAGGTGACTGGCCTATGAAGAGGATGACCATGGAAGTGGACAGTCCTTAAAGATGCATTATTGTGTGTGGGTGGCCTTCTAAGAGACAACCCTGGGAATGGACAGACCTTTGGAAATGTCAATGTGGCTTATGAAGTGGAAAGCCACTTGAACATGTGACATGTTTTGCGGACTGGCCCTTTAAGAGGCAGACCCTAGAAGTGGACAAACCCTTGAAGAGGTGACAAATTTAGGGAATTATGTCCTTTAAGAGGTTGACCAGGGTTGTGTACAAACCCTCAAAACAACAGCATTTTAAGTGTACTGGCCCTTTAAGAGGTGGACCGGGGAAGCTTACGGACCTTTAAAATTGGCAATACTTTAAGGTGACTGGCCTATGAAGAGGATGACCATGGAAGTGGACAGTCCTTAAAGATGCATTATTGTGTGTGGGTGGCCTTCTAAGAGACAACCCTGGGAATGGACAGACCTTTGGAAATGTCAATGTGGCTTATGAAGTGGAAAGCCACTTGAACATGTGACATGTTTTGCGGACTGGCCCTTTAAGAGGCAGACCCTAGAAGTGGACAAACCCTTGAAGAGGTGACAAATTTAGGGAATTATGTCCTTTAAGAGGTTGACCAGGGTTGTGTACAAACCCTCAAAACAACAGCATTTTAAGTGTACTGGCCCTTTAAGAGGTGGACCTGGGAAGCTTACGGACCTTTAAAATTGGCAATACTTTAAGGTGACTTGCCTATGAAGAGGATGACCATGGAAGTGGACAGTCCTTAAAGATGCATTATTGTGTGTGGGTGGCCTTCTAAGAGACAACCCTGGGAATGGACAGACCTTTGGAAATGTCAATGTGGCTTATGAAGTGGAAAGCCACTTGAACATGTGACATGTTTTGCGGACTGGCCCTTTAAGAGGCAGACCCTAGAAGTGGACAAACCCTTGAAGAGGTGACAAATTTAGGGAATTATGTCCTTTAAGAGGTTGACCAGGGTTGTGTACAAACCCTCAAAACAACAGCATTTTAAGTGTACTGGCCCTTTAAGAGGTGGACCGGGGAAGCTTACGGACCTTTAAAATTGGCAATACTTTAAGGTGACTGGCCTATGAAGAGGATGACCATGGAAGTGGACAGTCCTTAAAGATGCATTATTGTGTGTGGGTGGCCTTCTAAGAGACAACCCTGGGAATGGACAGACCTTTGGAAATGTCAATGTGGCTTATGAAGTGGAAAGCCACTTGAACATGTGACATGTTTTGCGGACTGGCCCTTTAAGAGGCAGACCCTAGAAGTGGACAAACCCTTGAAGAGGTGACAAATTTAGGGAATTATGTCCTTTAAGAGGTTGACCAGGGTTGTGTACAAACCCTCAAAACAACAGCATTTTAAGTGTACTGGCCCTTTAAGAGGTGGACCGGGGAAGCTTACGGACCTTTAAAATTGGCAATACTTTAAGGTGACTGGCCTATGAAGAGGATGACCATGGAAGTGGACAGTCCTTAAAGATGCATTATTGTGTGTGGGTGGCCTTCTAAGAGACAACCCTGGGAATGGACAGACCTTTGGAAATGTCAATGTGGCTTATGAAGTGGAAAGCCACTTGAACATGTGACATGTTTTGCGGACTGGCCCTTTAAGAGGCAGACCCTAGAAGTGGACAAACCCTTGAAGAGGTGACAAATTTAGGGAATTATGTCCTTTAAGAGGTTGACCAGGGTTGTATACAAACCCTCGAAACAACAGCATTTTAAGTGTACTGGCCCTTTAAGAGGTGGACCTGGGAAGCTTACAGACCTTTAAAATTGGCAATACTTTAAGGTGACTGGCCTATGAAGAGGATGACCATGGAAGTGGACAGTCCTTAAAGATGCATTATTGTGTGTGGGTGGCCTTCTAAGAGACAACCCTGGGAATGGACAGACCTTTGGAAATGTCAATGTGGCTTATGAAGTGGAAAGCCACTTGAACATTTGACATGTTTTGCGGACTGGCCCTTTAAGAGGCAGACCCTAGAAGTGGACAAACCCTTGAAGAGGTGACAAATTTAGGGAATTATGTCCTTTAAGAGGTTGACCAGGGTTGTGTACAAACCCTCAAAACAACAGCATTTTAAGTGTACTGGCCCTTTAAGAGGTGGACCGGGGAAGCTTACGGACCTTTAAAATTGGCAATACTTTAAGGTGACTGGCCTATGAAGAGGATGACCATGGAAGTGGACAGTCCTTAAAGATGCATTATTGTGTGTGGGTGGCCTTCTAAGAGACAACCCTGGGAATGGACAGACCTTTGGAAATGTCAATGTGGCTTATGAAGTGGAAAGCCACTTGAACATGTGACATGTTTTGCGGACTGGCCCTTTAAGAGGCAGACCCTAGAAGTGGACAAACCCTTGAAGAGGTGACAAATTTAGGGAATTATGTCCTTTAAGAGGTTGACCAGGGTTGTGTACAAACCCTCAAAACAACAGCATTTTAAGTGTACTGGCCCTTTAAGAGGTGGACCGGGGAAGCTTACGGACCTTTAAAATTGGCAATACTTTAAGGTGACTGGCCTATGAAGAGGATGACCATGGAAGTGGACAGTCCTTAAAGATGCATTATTGTGTGTGGGTGGCCTTCTAAGAGACAACCCTGGGAATGGACAGACCTTTGGAAATGTCAATGTGGCTTATGAAGTGGAAAGCCACTTGAACATGTGACATGTTTTGCGGACTGGCCCTTTAAGAGGCAGACCCTAGAAGTGGACAAACCCTTGAAGAGGTGACAAATTTAGGGAATTATGTCCTTTAAGAGGTTGACCAGGGTTGTGTACAAACCCTCAAAACAACAGCATTTTAAGTGTACTGGCCCTTTAAGAGGTGGACCGGGGAAGCTTACGGACCTTTAAAATTGGCAATACTTTAAGGTGACTGGCCTATGAAGAGGATGACCATGGAAGTGGACAGTCCTTAAAGATGCATTATTGTGTGTGGGTGGCCTTCTAAGAGACAACCCTGGGAATGGACAGACCTTTGGAAATGTCAATGTGGCTTATGAAGTGGAAAGCCACTTGAACATGTGACATGTTTTGCGGACTGGCCCTTTAAGAGGCAGACCCTAGAAGTGGACAAACCCTTGAAGAGGTGACAAATTTAGGGAATTATGTCCTTTAAGAGGTTGACCAGGGTTGTGTACAAACCCTCAAAACAACAGCATTTTAAGTGTACTGGCCCTTTAAGAGGTGGACCGGGGAAGCTTACGGACCTTTAAAATTGGCAATACTTTAAGGTGACTGGCCTATGAAGAGGATGACCATGGAAGTGGACAGTCCTTAAAGATGCATTATTGTGTGTGGGTGGCCTTCTAAGAGACAACCCTGGGAATGGACAGACCTTTGGAAATGTCAATGTGGCTTATGAAGTGGAAAGCCACTTGAACATGTGACATGTTTTGCGGACTGGCCCTTTAAGAGGCAGACCCTAGAAGTGGACAAACCCTTGAAGAGGTGACAAATTTAGGGAATTATGTCCTTTAAGAGGTTGACCAGGGTTGTGTACAAACCCTCAAAACAACAGCATTTTAAGTGTACTGGCCCTTTAAGAGGTGGACCGGGGAAGCTTACGGACCTTTAAAATTGGCAATACTTTAAGGTGACTGGCCTATGAAGAGGATGACCATGGAAGTGGACAGTCCTTAAAGATGCATTATTGTGTGTGGGTGGCCTTCTAAGAGACAACCCTGGGAATGGACAGACCTTTGGAAATGTCAATGTGGCTTATGAAGTGGAAAGCCACTTGAACATGTGACATGTTTTGCGGACTGGCCCTTTAAGAGGCAGACCCTAGAAGTGGACAAACCCTTGAAGAGGTGACAAATTTAGGGAATTATGTCCTTTAAGAGGTTGACCAGGGTTGTATACAAACCCTCGAAACAACAGCATTTTAAGTGTACTGGCCCTTTAAGAGGTGGACCTGGGAAGCTTACAGACCTTTAAAATTGGCAATACTTTAAGGTGACTGGCCTATGAAGAGGATGACCATGGAAGTGGACAGTCCTTAAAGATGCATTATTGTGTGTGGGTGGCCTTCTAAGAGACAACCCTGGGAATGGACAGACCTTTGGAAATGTCAATGTGGCTTATGAAGTGGAAAGCCACTTGAACATGTGACATGTTTTGCGGACTGGCCCTTTAAGAGGCAGACCCTAGAAGTGGACAAACCCTTGAAGAGGTGACAAATTTAGGGAATTATGTCCTTTAAGAGGTTGACCAGGGTTGTGTACAAACCCTCAAAACAACAGCATTTTAAGTGTACTGGCCCTTTAAGAGGTGGACCGGGGAAGCTTACGGACCTTTAAAATTGGCAATACTTTAAGGTGACTGGCCTATGAAGAGGATGACCATGGAAGTGGACAGTCCTTAAAGATGCATTATTGTGTGTGGGTGGCCTTCTAAGAGACAACCCTGGGAATGGACAGACCTTTGGAAATGTCAATGTGGCTTATGAAGTGGAAAGCCACTTGAACATGTGACATGTTTTGCGGACTGGCCCTTTAAGAGGCAGACCCTAGAAGTGGACAAACCCTTGAAGAGGTGACAAATTTAGGGAATTATGTCCTTTAAGAGGTTGACCAGGGTTGTGTACAAACCCTCAAAACAACAGCATTTTAAGTGTACTGGCCCTTTAAGAGGTGGACCGGGGAAGCTTACGGACCTTTAAAATTGGCAATACTTTAAGGTGACTGGCCTATGAAGAGGATGACCATGGAAGTGGACAGTCCTTAAAGATGCATTATTGTGTGTGGGTGGCCTTCTAAGAGACAACCCTGGGAATGGACAGACCTTTGGAAATGTCAATGTGGCTTATGAAGTGGAAAGCCACTTGAACATGTGACATGTTTTGCGGACTGGCCCTTTAAGAGGCAGACCCTAGAAGTGGACAAACCCTTGAAGAGGTGACAAATTTAGGGAATTATGTCCTTTAAGAGGTTGACCAGGGTTGTGTACAAACCCTCAAAACAACAGCATTTTAAGTGTACTGGCCCTTTAAGAGGTGGACCGGGGAAGCTTACGGACCTTTAAAATTGGCAATACTTTAAGGTGACTGGCCTATGAAGAGGATGACCATGGAAGTGGACAGTCCTTAAAGATGCATTATTGTGTGTGGGTGGCCTTCTAAGAGACAACCCTGGGAATGGACAGACCTTTGGAAATGTCAATGTGGCTTATGAAGTGGAAAGCCACTTGAACATGTGACATGTTTTGCGGACTGGCCCTTTAAGAGGCAGACCCTAGAAGTGGACAAACCCTTGAAGAGGTGACAAATTTAGGGAATTATGTCCTTTAAGAGGTTGACCAGGGTTGTGTACAAACCCTCAAAACAACAGCATTTTAAGTGTACTGGCCCTTTAAGAGGTGGACCGGGGAAGCTTACGGACCTTTAAAATTGGCAATACTTTAAGGTGACTGGCCTATGAAGAGGATGACCATGGAAGTGGACAGTCCTTAAAGATGCATTATTGTGTGTGGGTGGCCTTCTAAGAGACAACCCTGGGAATGGACAGACCTTTGGAAATGTCAATGTGGCTTATGAAGTGGAAAGCCACTTGAACATGTGACATGTTTTGCGGACTGGCCCTTTAAGAGGCAGACCCTAGAAGTGGACAAACCCTTGAAGAGGTGACAAATTTAGGGAATTATGTCCTTTAAGAGGTTGACCAGGGTTGTGTACAAACCCTCAAAACAACAGCATTTTAAGTGTACTGGCCCTTTAAGAGGTGGACCTGGGAAGCTTACGGACCTTTAAAATTGGCAATACTTTAAGGTGACTTGCCTATGAAGAGGATGACCATGGAAGTGGACAGTCCTTAAAGATGCATTATTGTGTGTGGGTGGCCTTCTAAGAGACAACCCTGGGAATGGACAGACCTTTGGAAATGTCAATGTGGCTTATGAAGTGGAAAGCCACTTGAACATGTGACATGTTTTGCGGACTGGCCCTTTAAGAGGCAGACCCTAGAAGTGGACAAACCCTTGAAGAGGTGACAAATTTAGGGAATTATGTCCTTTAAGAGGTTGACCAGGGTTGTGTACAAACCCTCAAAACAACAGCATTTTAAGTGTACTGGCCCTTTAAGAGGTGGACCGGGGAAGCTTACGGACCTTTAAAATTGGCAATACTTTAAGGTGACTGGCCTATGAAGAGGATGACCATGGAAGTGGACAGTCCTTAAAGATGCATTATTGTGTGTGGGTGGCCTTCTAAGAGACAACCCTGGGAATGGACAGACCTTTGGAAATGTCAATGTGGCTTATGAAGTGGAAAGCCACTTGAACATGTGACATGTTTTGCGGACTGGCCCTTTAAGAGGCAGACCCTAGAAGTGGACAAACCCTTGAAGAGGTGACAAATTTAGGGAATTATGTCCTTTAAGAGGTTGACCAGGGTTGTGTACAAACCCTCAAAACAACAGCATTTTAAGTGTACTGGCCCTTTAAGAGGTGGACCGGGGAAGCTTACGGACCTTTAAAATTGGCAATACTTTAAGGTGACTGGCCTATGAAGAGGATGACCATGGAAGTGGACAGTCCTTAAAGATGCATTATTGTGTGTGGGTGGCCTTCTAAGAGACAACCCTGGGAATGGACAGACCTTTGGAAATGTCAATGTGGCTTATGAAGTGGAAAGCCACTTGAACATGTGACATGTTTTGCGGACTGGCCCTTTAAGAGGCAGACCCTAGAAGTGGACAAACCCTTGAAGAGGTGACAAATTTAGGGAATTATGTCCTTTAAGAGGTTGACCAGGGTTGTATACAAACCCTCGAAACAACAGCATTTTAAGTGTACTGGCCCTTTAAGAGGTGGACCTGGGAAGCTTACAGACCTTTAAAATTGGCAATACTTTAAGGTGACTGGCCTATGAAGAGGATGACCATGGAAGTGGACAGTCCTTAAAGATGCATTATTGTGTGTGGGTGGCCTTCTAAGAGACAACCCTGGGAATGGACAGACCTTTGGAAATGTCAATGTGGCTTATGAAGTGGAAAGCCACTTGAACATTTGACATGTTTTGCGGACTGGCCCTTTAAGAGGCAGACCCTAGAAGTGGACAAACCCTTGAAGAGGTGACAAATTTAGGGAATTATGTCCTTTAAGAGGTTGACCAGGGTTGTGTACAAACCCTCAAAACAACAGCATTTTAAGTGTACTGGCCCTTTAAGAGGTGGACCGGGGAAGCTTACGGACCTTTAAAATTGGCAATACTTTAAGGTGACTGGCCTATGAAGAGGATGACCATGGAAGTGGACAGTCCTTAAAGATGCATTATTGTGTGTGGGTGGCCTTCTAAGAGACAACCCTGGGAATGGACAGACCTTTGGAAATGTCAATGTGGCTTATGAAGTGGAAAGCCACTTGAACATGTGACATGTTTTGCGGACTGGCCCTTTAAGAGGCAGACCCTAGAAGTGGACAAACCCTTGAAGAGGTGACAAATTTAGGGAATTATGTCCTTTAAGAGGTTGACCAGGGTTGTGTACAAACCCTCAAAACAACAGCATTTTAAGTGTACTGGCCCTTTAAGAGGTGGACCGGGGAAGCTTACGGACCTTTAAAATTGGCAATACTTTAAGGTGACTGGCCTATGAAGAGGATGACCATGGAAGTGGACAGTCCTTAAAGATGCATTATTGTGTGTGGGTGGCCTTCTAAGAGACAACCCTGGGAATGGACAGACCTTTGGAAATGTCAATGTGGCTTATGAAGTGGAAAGCCACTTGAACATGTGACATGTTTTGCGGACTGGCCCTTTAAGAGGCAGACCCTAGAAGTGGACAAACCCTTGAAGAGGTGACAAATTTAGGGAATTATGTCCTTTAAGAGGTTGACCAGGGTTGTGTACAAACCCTCAAAACAACAGCATTTTAAGTGTACTGGCCCTTTAAGAGGTGGACCGGGGAAGCTTACGGACCTTTAAAATTGGCAATACTTTAAGGTGACTGGCCTATGAAGAGGATGACCATGGAAGTGGACAGTCCTTAAAGATGCATTATTGTGTGTGGGTGGCCTTCTAAGAGACAACCCTGGGAATGGACAGACCTTTGGAAATGTCAATGTGGCTTATGAAGTGGAAAGCCACTTGAACATGTGACATGTTTTGCGGACTGGCCCTTTAAGAGGCAGACCCTAGAAGTGGACAAACCCTTGAAGAGGTGACAAATTTAGGGAATTATGTCCTTTAAGAGGTTGACCAGGGTTGTGTACAAACCCTCAAAACAACAGCATTTTAAGTGTACTGGCCCTTTAAGAGGTGGACCGGGGAAGCTTACGGACCTTTAAAATTGGCAATACTTTAAGGTGACTGGCCTATGAAGAGGATGACCATGGAAGTGGACAGTCCTTAAAGATGCATTATTGTGTGTGGGTGGCCTTCTAAGAGACAACCCTGGGAATGGACAGACCTTTGGAAATGTCAATGTGGCTTATGAAGTGGAAAGCCACTTGAACATGTGACATGTTTTGCGGACTGGCCCTTTAAGAGGCAGACCCTAGAAGTGGACAAACCCTTGAAGAGGTGACAAATTTAGGGAATTATGTCCTTTAAGAGGTTGACCAGGGTTGTGTACAAACCCTCAAAACAACAGCATTTTAAGTGTACTGGCCCTTTAAGAGGTGGACCGGGGAAGCTTACGGACCTTTAAAATTGGCAATACTTTAAGGTGACTGGCCTATGAAGAGGATGACCATGGAAGTGGACAGTCCTTAAAGATGCATTATTGTGTGTGGGTGGCCTTCTAAGAGACAACCCTGGGAATGGACAGACCTTTGGAAATGTCAATGTGGCTTATGAAGTGGAAAGCCACTTGAACATGTGACATGTTTTGCGGACTGGCCCTTTAAGAGGCAGACCCTAGAAGTGGACAAACCCTTGAAGAGGTGACAAATTTAGGGAATTATGTCCTTTAAGAGGTTGACCAGGGTTGTATACAAACCCTCGAAACAACAGCATTTTAAGTGTACTGGCCCTTTAAGAGGTGGACCTGGGAAGCTTACAGACCTTTAAAATTGGCAATACTTTAAGGTGACTGGCCTATGAAGAGGATGACCATGGAAGTGGACAGTCCTTAAAGATGCATTATTGTGTGTGGGTGGCCTTCTAAGAGACAACCCTGGGAATGGACAGACCTTTGGAAATGTCAATGTGGCTTATGAAGTGGAAAGCCACTTGAACATGTGACATGTTTTGCGGACTGGCCCTTTAAGAGGCAGACCCTAGAAGTGGACAAACCCTTGAAGAGGTGACAAATTTAGGGAATTATGTCCTTTAAGAGGTTGACCAGGGTTGTGTACAAACCCTCAAAACAACAGCATTTTAAGTGTACTGGCCCTTTAAGAGGTGGACCGGGGAAGCTTACGGACCTTTAAAATTGGCAATACTTTAAGGTGACTGGCCTATGAAGAGGATGACCATGGAAGTGGACAGTCCTTAAAGATGCATTATTGTGTGTGGGTGGCCTTCTAAGAGACAACCCTGGGAATGGACAGACCTTTGGAAATGTCAATGTGGCTTATGAAGTGGAAAGCCACTTGAACATGTGACATGTTTTGCGGACTGGCCCTTTAAGAGGCAGACCCTAGAAGTGGACAAACCCTTGAAGAGGTGACAAATTTAGGGAATTATGTCCTTTAAGAGGTTGACCAGGGTTGTGTACAAACCCTTGAAACAACAGCATTTTAAGTGTACTGGCCCTTTAAGAGGTGGACCTGGGAAGCTTACAGACCTTTAAAATTGGCAATACTTTAAGGTGACTGGCCTATGAAGAGTATGACCATGGAAGTGGACAGTCCTTAAAGATGCATTATTGTGTGTGGGTGGCCTTCTAAGAGACAACCCTGGGAATGGACAGACCTTTGGAAATGTCAATGTGGCTTATGAAGTGGAAAGCCACTTGAACATGTGACATGTTTTGCGGACTGGCCCTTTAAGAGGCAGACCCTAGAAGTGGACAAACCCTTGAAGAGGTGACAAATTTAGGGAATTATGTCCTTTAAGAGGTTGACCAGGGTTGTATACAAACCCTCGAAACAACAGCATTTTAAGTGTACTGGCCCTTTAAGAGGTGGACCTGGGAAGCTTACAGACCTTTAAAATTGGCAATACTTTAAGGTGACTGGCCTATGAAGAGGATGACCATGGAAGTGGACAGTCCTTAAAGATGCATTATTGTGTGTGGGTGGCCTTCTAAGAGACAACCCTGGGAATGGACAGACCTTTGGAAATGTCAATGTGGCTTATGAAGTGGAAAGCCACTTGAACATGTGACATGTTTTGCGGACTGGCCCTTTAAGAGGCAGACCCTAGAAGTGGACAAACCCTTGAAGAGGTGACAAATTTAGGGAATTATGTCCTTTAAGAGGTTGACCAGGGTTGTGTACAAACCCTCAAAACAACAGCATTTTAAGTGTACTGGCCCTTTAAGAGGTGGACCGGGGAAGCTTACGGACCTTTAAAATTGGCAATACTTTAAGGTGACTGGCCTATGAAGAGGATGACCATGGAAGTGGACAGTCCTTAAAGATGCATTATTGTGTGTGGGTGGCCTTCTAAGAGACAACCCTGGGAATGGACAGACCTTTGGAAATGTCAATGTGGCTTATGAAGTGGAAAGCCACTTGAACATGTGACATGTTTTGCGGACTGGCCCTTTAAGAGGCAGACCCTAGAAGTGGACAAACCCTTGAAGAGGTGACAAATTTAGGGAATTATGTCCTTTAAGAGGTTGACCAGGGTTGTGTACAAACCCTCAAAACAACAGCATTTTAAGTGTACTGGCCCTTTAAGAGGTGGACCGGGGAAGCTTACGGACCTTTAAAATTGGCAATACTTTAAGGTGACTGGCCTATGAAGAGGATGACCATGGAAGTGGACAGTCCTTAAAGATGCATTATTGTGTGTGGGTGGCCTTCTAAGAGACAACCCTGGGAATGGACAGACCTTTGGAAATGTCAATGTGGCTTATGAAGTGGAAAGCCACTTGAACATGTGACATGTTTTGCGGACTGGCCCTTTAAGAGGCAGACCCTAGAAGTGGACAAACCCTTGAAGAGGTGACAAATTTAGGGAATTATGTCCTTTAAGAGGTTGACCAGGGTTGTGTACAAACCCTCAAAACAACAGCATTTTAAGTGTACTGGCCCTTTAAGAGGTGGACCTGGGAAGCTTACGGACCTTTAAAATTGGCAATACTTTAAGGTGACTTGCCTATGAAGAGGATGACCATGGAAGTGGACAGTCCTTAAAGATGCATTATTGTGTGTGGGTGGCCTTCTAAGAGACAACCCTGGGAATGGACAGACCTTTGGAAATGTCAATGTGGCTTATGAAGTGGAAAGCCACTTGAACATGTGACATGTTTTGCGGACTGGCCCTTTAAGAGGCAGACCCTAGAAGTGGACAAACCCTTGAAGAGGTGACAAATTTAGGGAATTATGTCCTTTAAGAGGTTGACCAGGGTTGTGTACAAACCCTCAAAACAACAGCATTTTAAGTGTACTGGCCCTTTAAGAGGTGGACCGGGGAAGCTTACGGACCTTTAAAATTGGCAATACTTTAAGGTGACTGGCCTATGAAGAGGATGACCATGGAAGTGGACAGTCCTTAAAGATGCATTATTGTGTGTGGGTGGCCTTCTAAGAGACAACCCTGGGAATGGACAGACCTTTGGAAATGTCAATGTGGCTTATGAAGTGGAAAGCCACTTGAACATGTGACATGTTTTGCGGACTGGCCCTTTAAGAGGCAGACCCTAGAAGTGGACAAACCCTTGAAGAGGTGACAAATTTAGGGAATTATGTCCTTTAAGAGGTTGACCAGGGTTGTGTACAAACCCTCAAAACAACAGCATTTTAAGTGTACTGGCCCTTTAAGAGGTGGACCGGGGAAGCTTACGGACCTTTAAAATTGGCAATACTTTAAGGTGACTGGCCTATGAAGAGGATGACCATGGAAGTGGACAGTCCTTAAAGATGCATTATTGTGTGTGGGTGGCCTTCTAAGAGACAACCCTGGGAATGGACAGACCTTTGGAAATGTCAATGTGGCTTATGAAGTGGAAAGCCACTTGAACATGTGACATGTTTTGCGGACTGGCCCTTTAAGAGGCAGACCCTAGAAGTGGACAAACCCTTGAAGAGGTGACAAATTTAGGGAATTATGTCCTTTAAGAGGTTGACCAGGGTTGTATACAAACCCTCGAAACAACAGCATTTTAAGTGTACTGGCCCTTTAAGAGGTGGACCTGGGAAGCTTACAGACCTTTAAAATTGGCAATACTTTAAGGTGACTGGCCTATGAAGAGGATGACCATGGAAGTGGACAGTCCTTAAAGATGCATTATTGTGTGTGGGTGGCCTTCTAAGAGACAACCCTGGGAATGGACAGACCTTTGGAAATGTCAATGTGGCTTATGAAGTGGAAAGCCACTTGAACATTTGACATGTTTTGCGGACTGGCCCTTTAAGAGGCAGACCCTAGAAGTGGACAAACCCTTGAAGAGGTGACAAATTTAGGGAATTATGTCCTTTAAGAGGTTGACCAGGGTTGTGTACAAACCCTCAAAACAACAGCATTTTAAGTGTACTGGCCCTTTAAGAGGTGGACCGGGGAAGCTTACGGACCTTTAAAATTGGCAATACTTTAAGGTGACTGGCCTATGAAGAGGATGACCATGGAAGTGGACAGTCCTTAAAGATGCATTATTGTGTGTGGGTGGCCTTCTAAGAGACAACCCTGGGAATGGACAGACCTTTGGAAATGTCAATGTGGCTTATGAAGTGGAAAGCCACTTGAACATGTGACATGTTTTGCGGACTGGCCCTTTAAGAGGCAGACCCTAGAAGTGGACAAACCCTTGAAGAGGTGACAAATTTAGGGAATTATGTCCTTTAAGAGGTTGACCAGGGTTGTGTACAAACCCTCAAAACAACAGCATTTTAAGTGTACTGGCCCTTTAAGAGGTGGACCGGGGAAGCTTACGGACCTTTAAAATTGGCAATACTTTAAGGTGACTGGCCTATGAAGAGGATGACCATGGAAGTGGACAGTCCTTAAAGATGCATTATTGTGTGTGGGTGGCCTTCTAAGAGACAACCCTGGGAATGGACAGACCTTTGGAAATGTCAATGTGGCTTATGAAGTGGAAAGCCACTTGAACATGTGACATGTTTTGCGGACTGGCCCTTTAAGAGGCAGACCCTAGAAGTGGACAAACCCTTGAAGAGGTGACAAATTTAGGGAATTATGTCCTTTAAGAGGTTGACCAGGGTTGTGTACAAACCCTCAAAACAACAGCATTTTAAGTGTACTGGCCCTTTAAGAGGTGGACCGGGGAAGCTTACGGACCTTTAAAATTGGCAATACTTTAAGGTGACTGGCCTATGAAGAGGATGACCATGGAAGTGGACAGTCCTTAAAGATGCATTATTGTGTGTGGGTGGCCTTCTAAGAGACAACCCTGGGAATGGACAGACCTTTGGAAATGTCAATGTGGCTTATGAAGTGGAAAGCCACTTGAACATGTGACATGTTTTGCGGACTGGCCCTTTAAGAGGCAGACCCTAGAAGTGGACAAACCCTTGAAGAGGTGACAAATTTAGGGAATTATGTCCTTTAAGAGGTTGACCAGGGTTGTGTACAAACCCTCAAAACAACAGCATTTTAAGTGTACTGGCCCTTTAAGAGGTGGACCGGGGAAGCTTACGGACCTTTAAAATTGGCAATACTTTAAGGTGACTGGCCTATGAAGAGGATGACCATGGAAGTGGACAGTCCTTAAAGATGCATTATTGTGTGTGGGTGGCCTTCTAAGAGACAACCCTGGGAATGGACAGACCTTTGGAAATGTCAATGTGGCTTATGAAGTGGAAAGCCACTTGAACATGTGACATGTTTTGCGGACTGGCCCTTTAAGAGGCAGACCCTAGAAGTGGACAAACCCTTGAAGAGGTGACAAATTTAGGGAATTATGTCCTTTAAGAGGTTGACCAGGGTTGTGTACAAACCCTCAAAACAACAGCATTTTAAGTGTACTGGCCCTTTAAGAGGTGGACCGGGGAAGCTTACGGACCTTTAAAATTGGCAATACTTTAAGGTGACTGGCCTATGAAGAGGATGACCATGGAAGTGGACAGTCCTTAAAGATGCATTATTGTGTGTGGGTGGCCTTCTAAGAGACAACCCTGGGAATGGACAGACCTTTGGAAATGTCAATGTGGCTTATGAAGTGGAAAGCCACTTGAACATGTGACATGTTTTGCGGACTGGCCCTTTAAGAGGCAGACCCTAGAAGTGGACAAACCCTTGAAGAGGTGACAAATTTAGGGAATTATGTCCTTTAAGAGGTTGACCAGGGTTGTATACAAACCCTCGAAACAACAGCATTTTAAGTGTACTGGCCCTTTAAGAGGTGGACCTGGGAAGCTTACAGACCTTTAAAATTGGCAATACTTTAAGGTGACTGGCCTATGAAGAGGATGACCATGGAAGTGGACAGTCCTTAAAGATGCATTATTGTGTGTGGGTGGCCTTCTAAGAGACAACCCTGGGAATGGACAGACCTTTGGAAATGTCAATGTGGCTTATGAAGTGGAAAGCCACTTGAACATGTGACATGTTTTGCGGACTGGCCCTTTAAGAGGCAGACCCTAGAAGTGGACAAACCCTTGAAGAGGTGACAAATTTAGGGAATTATGTCCTTTAAGAGGTTGACCAGGGTTGTGTACAAACCCTCAAAACAACAGCATTTTAAGTGTACTGGCCCTTTAAGAGGTGGACCGGGGAAGCTTACGGACCTTTAAAATTGGCAATACTTTAAGGTGACTGGCCTATGAAGAGGATGACCATGGAAGTGGACAGTCCTTAAAGATGCATTATTGTGTGTGGGTGGCCTTCTAAGAGACAACCCTGGGAATGGACAGACCTTTGGAAATGTCAATGTGGCTTATGAAGTGGAAAGCCACTTGAACATGTGACATGTTTTGCGGACTGGCCCTTTAAGAGGCAGACCCTAGAAGTGGACAAACCCTTGAAGAGGTGACAAATTTAGGGAATTATGTCCTTTAAGAGGTTGACCAGGGTTGTGTACAAACCCTTGAAACAACAGCATTTTAAGTGTACTGGCCCTTTAAGAGGTGGACCTGGGAAGCTTACAGACCTTTAAAATTGGCAATACTTTAAGGTGACTGGCCTATGAAGAGTATGACCATGGAAGTGGACAGTCCTTAAAGATGCATTATTGTGTGTGGGTGGCCTTCTAAGAGACAACCCTGGGAATGGACAGACCTTTGGAAATGTCAATGTGGCTTATGAAGTGGAAAGCCACTTGAACATGTGACATGTTTTGCGGACTGGCCCTTTAAGAGGCAGACCCTAGAAGTGGACAAACCCTTGAAGAGGTGACAAATTTAGGGAATTATGTCCTTTAAGAGGTTGACCAGGGTTGTATACAAACCCTCGAAACAACAGCATTTTAAGTGTACTGGCCCTTTAAGAGGTGGACCTGGGAAGCTTACAGACCTTTAAAATTGGCAATACTTTAAGGTGACTGGCCTATGAAGAGGATGACCATGGAAGTGGACAGTCCTTAAAGATGCATTATTGTGTGTGGGTGGCCTTCTAAGAGACAACCCTGGGAATGGACAGACCTTTGGAAATGTCAATGTGGCTTATGAAGTGGAAAGCCACTTGAACATGTGACATGTTTTGCGGACTGGCCCTTTAAGAGGCAGACCCTAGAAGTGGACAAACCCTTGAAGAGGTGACAAATTTAGGGAATTATGTCCTTTAAGAGGTTGACCAGGGTTGTGTACAAACCCTCAAAACAACAGCATTTTAAGTGTACTGGCCCTTTAAGAGGTGGACCGGGGAAGCTTACGGACCTTTAAAATTGGCAATACTTTAAGGTGACTGGCCTATGAAGAGGATGACCATGGAAGTGGACAGTCCTTAAAGATGCATTATTGTGTGTGGGTGGCCTTCTAAGAGACAACCCTGGGAATGGACAGACCTTTGGAAATGTCAATGTGGCTTATGAAGTGGAAAGCCACTTGAACATGTGACATGTTTTGCGGACTGGCCCTTTAAGAGGCAGACCCTAGAAGTGGACAAACCCTTGAAGAGGTGACAAATTTAGGGAATTATGTCCTTTAAGAGGTTGACCAGGGTTGTGTACAAACCCTCAAAACAACAGCATTTTAAGTGTACTGGCCCTTTAAGAGGTGGACCTGGGAAGCTTACGGACCTTTAAAATTGGCAATACTTTAAGGTGACTTGCCTATGAAGAGGATGACCATGGAAGTGGACAGTCCTTAAAGATGCATTATTGTGTGTGGGTGGCCTTCTAAGAGACAACCCTGGGAATGGACAGACCTTTGGAAATGTCAATGTGGCTTATGAAGTGGAAAGCCACTTGAACATGTGACATGTTTTGCGGACTGGCCCTTTAAGAGGCAGACCCTAGAAGTGGACAAACCCTTGAAGAGGTGACAAATTTAGGGAATTATGTCCTTTAAGAGGTTGACCAGGGTTGCGTACAAACCCTCAAAACAACAGCATTTTAAGTGTACTGGCCCTTTAAGAGGTGGACCTGGGAAGCTTACGGATCTTTAAAATTGGCAATACTTTAAGGTGACTGGCCTATGAAGAGGATGACCATGGAAGTGGACAGTCCTTAAAGATGCATTATTGTGTGTGGGTGGCCTTCTAAGAGACAACCCTGGGAATGGACAGACCTTTGGAAATGTCAATGTGGCTTATGAAGTGGAAAGCCACTTGAACATGTGACATGTTTTGCGGACTGGCCCTTTAAGAGGCAGACCCTAGAAGTGGACAAACCCTTGAAGAGGTGACAAATTTAGGGAATTATGTCCTTTAAGAGGTTGACCAGGGTTGTGTACAAACCCTTGAAACAACAGCATTTTAAGTGTACTGGCCCTTTAAGAGGTGGACCTGGGAAGCTTACAGACCTTTAAAATTGGCAATACTTTAAGGTGACTGGCCTATGAAGAGGATGACCATGGAAGTGGACAGTCCTTAAAGATGCATTATTGTGTGTGGGTGGCCTTCTAAGAGACAACCCTGGGAATGGACAGACCTTTGGAAATGTCAATGTGGCTTATGAAGTGGAAAGCCACTTGAACATGTGACATGTTTTGCGGACTGGCCCTTTAAGAGGCAGACCCTAGAAGTGGACAAACCCTTGAAGAGGTGACAAATTTAGGGAATTATGTCCTTTAAGAGGTTGACCAGGGTTGTGTACAAACCCTCGAAACAACAGCATTTTAAGTGTACTGGCCCTTTAAGAGGTGGACCTGGGAAGCTTACAGACCTTTAAAATTGGCAATACTTTAAGGTGACTGGCCTATGAAGAGGATGACCATGGAAGTGGACAGTCCTTAAAGATGCATTATTGTGTGTGGGTGGCCTTCTAAGAGACAACCCTGGGAATGGACAGACCTTTGGAAATGTCAATGTGGCTTATGAAGTGGAAAGCCACTTGAACATGTGACATGTTTTGCGGACTGGCCCTTTAAGAGGCAGACCCTAGAAGTGGACAAACCCTTGAAGAGGTGACAAATTTAGGGAATTATGTCCTTTAAGAGGTTGACCAGGGTTGTGTACAAACCCTTGAAACAACAGCATTTTAAGTGTACTGGCCCTTTAAGAGGTGGACCTGGGAAGCTTACGGACCTTTAAAATTGGCAATACTTTAAGGTGACTGGCCTATGAAGAGGATGACCATGGAAGTGGACAGTCCTTAAAGATGCATTATTGTGTGTGGGTGGCCTTCTAAGAGACAACCCTGGGAATGGACAGACCTTTGGAAATGTCAATGTGGCTTATGAAGTGGAAAGCCACTTGAACATGTGACATGTTTTGCGGACTGGCCCTTTAAGAGGCAGACCCTAGAAGTGGACAAACCCTTGAAGAGGTGACAAATTTAGGGAATTATGTCCTTTAAGAGGTTGACCAGGGTTGTGTACAAACCCTCGAAACAACAGCATATTAAGTGTACTGGCCCTTTAAGAGGTGGACCTGGGAAGCTTACAGACCTTTAAAATTGGCAATACTTTAAGGTGACTGGCCTATGAAGTGGATGACCATGGAAGTGGACAGTCCTTAAAGATGCATTATTGTGTGTGGGTGGCCTTCTAAGAGACAACCCTGGGAATGGACAGACCTTTGGAAATGTCAATGTGGCTTATGAAGTGGAAAGCCACTTGAACAGGTGACATGTTTTGATGACTGGCCCTTTAAGAGGCAGACCCTAGAAGTGGACAAACCCTTGAAGAGGTGACAAATTTAGGGAATTATGTCCTTTAAGAGGTTGACCAGGGTTGTGTACAAACCCTCGAAACAACAGCATTTTAAGTGTACTGGCCCTTTAAGAGGTGGACCTGGGAAGCTTACGGATCTTTAAAATTGGCAATACTTTAAGGTGACTGGCCTATGAAGAGGATGACCATGGAAGTGGACAGTCCTTAAAGATGCATTATTGTGTGTGGGTGGCCTTCTAAGAGACAACCCTGGGAATGGACAGACCTTTGGAAATGTCAATGTGGCTTATGAAGTGGAAAGCCACTTGAACATGTGACATGTTTTGATGACTGGCCCTTTAAGAGGCAGACCCTAGAAGTGGACAAGCCCTTGAAGAGGTGACAAATTTAGGGAATTATGTGCTTTAAGAGGTTGACCAGGGTTGTGTACAAACCCTTGAAACAACAGCATTTTAAGTGTACTGGCCCTTTAAGAGGTGGACCTGGGAAGCTTACAGACCTTTAAAATTGGCAATACTTTAAGGTGACTGGCCTATGAAGAGGATGACCATGGAAGTGGACAGTCCTTAAAGATGCATTATTGTGTGTGGGTGGCCTTCTAAGAGACAACCCTGGGAATGGACAGACCTTTGGAAATGTCAATGTGGCTTATGAAGTGGAAAGCCACTTGAACATGTGACATGTTTTGCGGACTGGCCCTTTAAGAGGCAGACCCTAGAAGTGGACAAACCCTTGAAGAGGTGACAAATTTAGGGAATTATGTCCTTTAAGAGGTTGACCAGGGTTGAGTACAAACCCTTGAAACAACAGCATTTTAAGTGTACTGGCCCTTTAAGAGGTGGACCTGGGAAGCTTACAGACCTTTAAAATTGGCAATACTTTAAGGTGACTGGCCTATGAAGAGGATGACCATGGAAGTGGACAGTCCTTAAAGATGCATTATTGTGTGTGGGTGGCCTTCTAAGAGACAACCCTGGGAATGGACAGACCTTTGGAAATGTCAATGTGGCTTATGAAGTGGAAAGCCACTTGAACATGTGACATGTTTTGCGGACTGGCCCTTTAAGAGGCAGACCCTAGAAGTGGACAAACCCTTGAAGAGGTGACAAATTTAGGGAATTATGTCCTTTAAGAGGTTGACCAGGGTTGTGTACAAACCCTCGAAACAACAGCATATTAAGTGTACTGGCCCTTTAAGAGGTGGACCTGGGAAGCTTACAGACCTTTAAAATTGGCAATACTTTAAGGTGACTGGCCTATGAAGTGGATGACCATGGAAGTGGACAGTCCTTAAAGATGCATTATTGTGTGTGGGTGGCCTTCTAAGAGACAACCCTGGGAATGGACAGACCTTTGGAAATGTCAATGTGGCTTATGAAGTGGAAAGCCACTTGAACATGTGACATGTTTTGCGGACTGGCCCTTTAAGAGGCAGACCCTAGAAGTGGACAAACCCTTGAAGAGGTGACAAATTTAGGGAATTATGTCCTTTAAGAGGTTGACCAGGGTTGTGTACAAACCCTTGAAACAACAGCATTTTAAGTGTACTGGCCCTTTAAGAGGTGGACCTGGGAAGCTTACAGACCTTTAAAATTGGCAATACTTTAAGGTGACTGGCCTATGAAGAGGATGACCATGGAAGTGGACAGTCCTTAAAGATGCATTATTGTGTGTGGGTGGCCTTCTAAGAGACAACCCTGGGAATGGACAGACCTTTGGAAATGTCAATGTGGCTTATGAAGTGGAAAGCCACTTGAACATGTGACATGTTTTGCGGACTGGCCCTTTAAGAGGCAGACCCTAGAAGTGGACAAACCCTTGAAGAGGTGACAAATTTAGGGAATTATGTCCTTTAAGAGGTTGACCAGGGTTGTGTACAAACCCTCGAAACAACAGCATTTTAAGTGTACTGGCCCTTTAAGAGGTGGACCTGGGAAGCTTACAGACCTTTAAAATTGGCAATACTTTAAGGTGACTGGCCTATGAAGAGGATGACCATGGAAGTGGACAGTCCTTAAAGATGCATTATTGTGTGTGGGTGGCCTTCTAAGAGACAACCCTGGGAATGGACAGACCTTTGGAAATGTCAATGTGGCTTATGAAGTGGAAAGCCACTTGAACATGTGACATGTTTTGCGGACTGGCCCTTTAAGAGGCAGACCCTAGAA
Source organism: Eleutherodactylus coqui (assembly GCF_035609145.1). Taxonomy (NCBI): domain Eukaryota; kingdom Metazoa; phylum Chordata; class Amphibia; order Anura; family Eleutherodactylidae; genus Eleutherodactylus; species Eleutherodactylus coqui. Next base: position 515,293 of record NW_027102418.1, read on the forward strand.
GTGGACAAACCCTTGAAGAGGTGACAAATTTAGGGAATTATGTCCTTTAAGAGGTTGACCAGGGTTGTGTACAAACCCTTGAAACAACAGCATTTTAAGTGTACTGGCCCTTTAAGAGGTGGACCTGGGAAGCTTACGGACCTTTAAAATTGGCAATACTTTAAGGTGACTGGCCTATGAAGAGGATGACCATGGAAGTGGACAGTCCTTAAAGATGCATTATTGTGTGTGGGTGGCCTTCTAAGAGACAACCCTGGGAATGGACAGACCTTTGGAAATGTCAATGTGGCTTATGAAGTGGAAAGCCACTTGAACATGTGACATGTTTTGCGGACTGGCCCTTTAAGAGGCAGACCCTAGAAGTGGACAAACCCTTGAAGAGGTGACAAATTTAGGGAATTATGTCCTTTAAGAGGTTGACCAGGGTTGTGTACAAACCCTCGAAACAACAGCATATTAAGTGTACTGGCCCTTTAAGAGGTGGACCTGGGAAGCTTACAGACCTTTAAAATTGGCAATACTTTAAGGTGACTGGCCTATGAAGTGGATGACCATGGAAGTGGACAGTCCTTAAAGATGCATTATTGTGTGTGGGTGGCCTTCTAAGAGACAACCCTGGGAATGGACAGACCTTTGGAAATGTCAATGTGGCTTATGAAGTGGAAAGCCACTTGAACAGGTGACATGTTTTGATGACTGGCCCTTTAAGAGGCAGACCCTAGAAGTGGACAAACCCTTGAAGAGGTGACAAATTTAGGGAATTATGTCCTTTAAGAGGTTGACCAGGGTTGTGTACAAACCCTCGAAACAACAGCATTTTAAGTGTACTGGCCCTTTAAGAGGTGGACCTGGGAAGCTTACGGATCTTTAAAATTGGCAATACTTTAAGGTGACTGGCCTATGAAGAGGATGACCATGGAAGTGGACAGTCCTTAAAGATGCATTATTGTGTGTGGGTGGCCTTCTAAGAGACAACCCTGGGAATGGACAGACCTTTGGAAATGTCAATGTGGCTTATGAAGTGGAAAGCCACTTGAACATGTGACATGTTTTGATGACTGGCCCTTTAAGAGGCAGACCCTAGAAGTGGACAAGCCCTTGAAGAGGTGACAAATTTAGGGAATTATGTGCTTTAAGAGGTTGACCAGGGTTGTGTACAAACCCTTGAAACAACAGCATTTTAAGTGTACTGGCCCTTTAAGAGGTGGACCTGGGAAGCTTACAGACCTTTAAAATTGGCAATACTTTAAGGTGACTGGCCTATGAAGAGGATGACCATGGAAGTGGACAGTCCTTAAAGATGCATTATTGTGTGTGGGTGGCCTTCTAAGAGACAACCCTGGGAATGGACAGACCTTTGGAAATGTCAATGTGGCTTATGAAGTGGAAAGCCACTTGAACATGTGACATGTTTTGCGGACTGGCCCTTTAAGAGGCAGACCCTAGAAGTGGACAAACCCTTGAAGAGGTGACAAATTTAGGGAATTATGTCCTTTAAGAGGTTGACCAGGGTTGAGTACAAACCCTTGAAACAACAGCATTTTAAGTGTACTGGCCCTTTAAGAGGTGGACCTGGGAAGCTTACAGACCTTTAAAATTGGCAATACTTTAAGGTGACTGGCCTATGAAGAGGATGACCATGGAAGTGGACAGTCCTTAAAGATGCATTATTGTGTGTGGGTGGCCTTCTAAGAGACAACCCTGGGAATGGACAGACCTTTGGAAATGTCAATGTGGCTTATGAAGTGGAAAGCCACTTGAACATGTGACATGTTTTGCGGACTGGCCCTTTAAGAGGCAGACCCTAGAAGTGGACAAACCCTTGAAGAGGTGACAAATTTAGGGAATTATGTCCTTTAAGAGGTTGACCAGGGTTGTGTACAAACCCTCAAAACAACAGCATTTTAAGTGTACTGGCCCTTTAAGAGGTGGACCTGGGAAGCTTACGGACCTTTAAAATTGGCAATACTTTAAGGTGACTTGCCTATGAAGAGGATGACCATGGAAGTGGACAGTCCTTAAAGATGCATTATTGTGTGTGGGTGGCCTTCTAAGAGACAACCCTGGGAATGGACAGACCTTTGGAAATGTCAATGTGGCTTATGAAGTGGAAAGCCACTTGAACATGTGACATGTTTTGCGGACTGGCCCTTTAAGAGGCAGACCCTAGAAGTGGACAAACCCTTGAAGAGGTGACAAATTTAGGGAATTATGTCCTTTAAGAGGTTGACCAGGGTTGTGTACAAACCCTCAAAACAACAGCATTTTAAGTGTACTGGCCCTTTAAGAGGTGGACCTGGGAAGCTTACGGATCTTTAAAATTGGCAATACTTTAAGGTGACTGGCCTATGAAGACGATGACCATGGAAGTGGACAGTCCTTAAAGATGCATTATTGTGTGTGGGTGGCCTTCTAAGAGACAACCCTGGGAATGGACAGACCTTTGGAAATGTCAATGTGGCTTATGAAGTGGAAAGCCACTTGACCATGTGACATGTTTTGCGGACTGGCCCTTTAAGAGGCAGACCCTAGAAGTGGACAAACCCTTGAAGAGGTGACAAATTTAGGGAATTATGTCCTTTAAGAGGTTGACCAGGGTTGTATACAAACCCTCGAAACAACAGCATTTTAAGTGTACTGGCCCTTTAAGAGGTGGACCTGGGAAGCTTACAGACCTTTAAAATTGGCAATACTTTAAGGTGACTGGCCTATGAAGAGGATGACCATGGAAGTGGACAGTCCTTAAAGATGCATTATTGTGTGTGGGTGGCCTTCTAAGAGACAACCCTGGGAATGGACAGACCTTTGGAAATGTCAATGTGGCTTATGAAGTGGAAAGCCACTTGAACATGTGACATGTTTTGCGGACTGGCCCTTTAAGAGGCAGACCCTAGAAGTGGACAAACCCTTGAAGAGGTGACAAATTTAGGGAATTATGTCCTTTAAGAGGTTGACCAGGGTTGTGTACAAACCCTCGAAACAACAGCATATTAAGTGTACTGGCCCTTTAAGAGGTGGACCTGGGAAGCTTACAGACCTTTAAAATTGGCAATACTTTAAGGTGACTGGCCTATGAAGTGGATGACCATGGAAGTGGACAGTCCTTAAAGATGCATTATTGTGTGTGGGTGGCCTTCTAAGAGACAACCCTGGGAATGGACAGACCTTTGGAAATGTCAATGTGGCTTATGAAGTGGAAAGCCACTTGAACATGTGACATGTTTTGCGGACTGGCCCTTTAAGAGGCAGACCCTAGAAGTGGACAAACCCTTGAAGAGGTGACAAATTTAGGGAATTATGTCCTTTAAGAGGTTGACCAGGGTTGTGTACAAACCCTTGAAACAACAGCATTTTAAGTGTACTGGCCCTTTAAGAGGTGGACCTGGGAAGCTTACAGACCTTTAAAATTGGCAATACTTTAAGGTGACTGGCCTATGAAGAGGATGACCATGGAAGTGGACAGTCCTTAAAGATGCATTATTGTGTGTGGGTGGCCTTCTAAGAGACAACCCTGGGAATGGACAGACCTTTGGAAATGTCAATGTGGCTTATGAAGTGGAAAGCCACTTGAACATGTGACATGTTTTGCGGACTGGCCCTTTAAGAGGCAGACCCTAGAAGTGGACAAACCCTTGAAGAGGTGACAAATTTAGGGAATTATGTCCTTTAAGAGGTTGACCAGGGTTGTGTACAAACCCTCGAAACAACAGCATTTTAAGTGTACTGGCCCTTTAAGAGGTGGACCTGGGAAGCTTACAGACCTTTAAAATTGGCAATACTTTAAGGTGACTGGCCTATGAAGAGGATGACCATGGAAGTGGACAGTCCTTAAAGATGCATTATTGTGTGTGGGTGGCCTTCTAAGAGACAACCCTGGGAATGGACAGACCTTTGGAAATGTCAATGTGGCTTATGAAGTGGAAAGCCACTTGAACATGTGACATGTTTTGCGGACTGGCCCTTTAAGAGGCAGACCCTAGAAGTGGACAAACCCTTGAAGAGGTGACAAATTTAGGGAATTATGTCCTTTAAGAGGTTGACCAGGGTTGTGTACAAACCCTTGAAACAACAGCATTTTAAGTGTACTGGCCCTTTAAGAGGTGGACCTGGGAAGCTTACGGACCTTTAAAATTGGCAATACTTTAAGGTGACTGGCCTATGAAGAGGATGACCATGGAAGTGGACAGTCCTTAAAGATGCATTATTGTGTGTGGGTGGCCTTCTAAGAGACAACCCTGGGAATGGACAGACCTTTGGAAATGTCAATGTGGCTTATGAAGTGGAAAGCCACTTGAACATGTGACATGTTTTGCGGACTGGCCCTTTAAGAGGCAGACCCTAGAAGTGGACAAACCCTTGAAGAGGTGACAAATTTAGGGAATTATGTCCTTTAAGAGGTTGACCAGGGTTGTGTACAAACCCTCGAAACAACAGCATATTAAGTGTACTGGCCCTTTAAGAGGTGGACCTGGGAAGCTTACAGACCTTTAAAATTGGCAATACTTTAAGGTGACTGGCCTATGAAGTGGATGACCATGGAAGTGGACAGTCCTTAAAGATGCATTATTGTGTGTGGGTGGCCTTCTAAGAGACAACCCTGGGAATGGACAGACCTTTGGAAATGTCAATGTGGCTTATGAAGTGGAAAGCCACTTGAACAGGTGACATGTTTTGATGACTGGCCCTTTAAGAGGCAGACCCTAGAAGTGGACAAACCCTTGAAGAGGTGACAAATTTAGGGAATTATGTCCTTTAAGAGGTTGACCAGGGTTGTGTACAAACCCTCGAAACAACAGCATTTTAAGTGTACTGGCCCTTTAAGAGGTGGACCTGGGAAGCTTACGGATCTTTAAAATTGGCAATACTTTAAGGTGACTGGCCTATGAAGAGGATGACCATGGAAGTGGACAGTCCTTAAAGATGCATTATTGTGTGTGGGTGGCCTTCTAAGAGACAACCCTGGGAATGGACAGACCTTTGGAAATGTCAATGTGGCTTATGAAGTGGAAAGCCACTTGAACATGTGACATGTTTTGATGACTGGCCCTTTAAGAGGCAGACCCTAGAAGTGGACAAGCCCTTGAAGAGGTGACAAATTTAGGGAATTATGTGCTTTAAGAGGTTGACCAGGGTTGTGTACAAACCCTTGAAACAACAGCATTTTAAGTGTACTGGCCCTTTAAGAGGTGGACCTGGGAAGCTTACAGACCTTTAAAATTGGCAATACTTTAAGGTGACTGGCCTATGAAGAGGATGACCATGGAAGTGGACAGTCCTTAAAGATGCATTATTGTGTGTGGGTGGCCTTCTAAGAGACAACCCTGGGAATGGACAGACCTTTGGAAATGTCAATGTGGCTTATGAAGTGGAAAGCCACTTGAACATGTGACATGTTTTGCGGACTGGCCCTTTAAGAGGCAGACCCTAGAAGTGGACAAACCCTTGAAGAGGTGACAAATTTAGGGAATTATGTCCTTTAAGAGGTTGACCAGGGTTGAGTACAAACCCTTGAAACAACAGCATTTTAAGTGTACTGGCCCTTTAAGAGGTGGACCTGGGAAGCTTACAGACCTTTAAAATTGGCAATACTTTAAGGTGACTGGCCTATGAAGAGGATGACCATGGAAGTGGACAGTCCTTAAAGATGCATTATTGTGTGTGGGTGGCCTTCTAAGAGACAACCCTGGGAATGGACAGACCTTTGGAAATGTCAATGTGGCTTATGAAGTGGAAAGCCACTTGAACATGTGACATGTTTTGCGGACTGGCCCTTTAAGAGGCAGACCCTAGAAGTGGACAAACCCTTGAAGAGGTGACAAATTTAGGGAATTATGTCCTTTAAGAGGTTGACCAGGGTTGTGTACAAACCCTCAAAACAACAGCATTTTAAGTGTACTGGCCCTTTAAGAGGTGGACCTGGGAAGCTTACGGACCTTTAAAATTGGCAATACTTTAAGGTGACTTGCCTATGAAGAGGATGACCATGGAAGTGGACAGTCCTTAAAGATGCATTATTGTGTGTGGGTGGCCTTCTAAGAGACAACCCTGGGAATGGACAGACCTTTGGAAATGTCAATGTGGCTTATGAAGTGGAAAGCCACTTGAACATGTGACATGTTTTGCGGACTGGCCCTTTAAGAGGCAGACCCTAGAAGTGGACAAACCCTTGAAGAGGTGACAAATTTAGGGAATTATGTCCTTTAAGAGGTTGACCAGGGTTGTGTACAAACCCTCAAAACAACAGCATTTTAAGTGTACTGGCCCTTTAAGAGGTGGACCTGGGAAGCTTACGGATCTTTAAAATTGGCAATACTTTAAGGTGACTGGCCTATGAAGACGATGACCATGGAAGTGGACAGTCCTTAAAGATGCATTATTGTGTGTGGGTGGCCTTCTAAGAGACAACCCTGGGAATGGACAGACCTTTGGAAATGTCAATGTGGCTTATGAAGTGGAAAGCCACTTGACCATGTGACATGTTTTGCGGACTGGCCCTTTAAGAGGCAGACCCTAGAAGTGGACAAACCCTTGAAGAGGTGACAAATTTAGGGAATTATGTCCTTTAAGAGGTTGACCAGGGTTGTATACAAACCCTCGAAACAACAGCATTTTAAGTGTACTGGCCCTTTAAGAGGTGGACCTGGGAAGCTTACAGACCTTTAAAATTGGCAATACTTTAAGGTGACTGGCCTATGAAGAGGATGACCATGGAAGTGGACAGTCCTTAAAGATGCATTATTGTGTGTGGGTGGCCTTCTAAGAGACAACCCTGGGAATGGACAGACCTTTGGAAATGTCAATGTGGCTTATGAAGTGGAAAGCCACTTGAACATGTGACATGTTTTGCGGACTGGCCCTTTAAGAGGCAGACCCTAGAAGTGGACAAACCCTTGAAGAGGTGACAAATTTAGGGAATTATGTCCTTTAAGAGGTTGACCAGGGTTGTGTACAAACCCTCAAAACAACAGCATTTTAAGTGTACTGGCCCTTTAAGAGGTGGACCGGGGAAGCATACGGACCTTTAAAATTGGCAATACTTTAAGGTGACTGGCCTATGAAGAGGATGACCATGGAAGTGGACAGTCCTTAAAGATGCATTATTGTGTGTGGGTGGCCTTCTAAGAGACAACCCTGGGAATGGACAGACCTTTGGAAATGTCAATGTGGCTTATGAAGTGGAAAGCCACTTGAACATGTGACATGTTTTGCGGACTGGCCCTTTAAGAGGCAGACCCTAGAAGTGGACAAACCCTTGAAGAGGTGACAAATTTAGGGAATTATGTCCTTTAAGAGGTTGACCAGGGTTGTGTACAAACCCTCAAAACAACAGCATTTTAAGTGTACTGGCCCTTTAAGAGGTGGACCGGGGAAGCTTACGGACCTTTAAAATTGGCAATACTTTAAGGTGACTGGCCTATGAAGAGGATGACCATGGAAGTGGACAGTCCTTAAAGATGCATTATTGTGTGTGGGTGGCCTTCTAAGAGACAACCCTGGGAATGGACAGACCTTTGGAAATGTCAATGTGGCTTATGAAGTGGAAAGCCACTTGAACATGTGACATGTTTTGCGGACTGGCCCTTTAAGAGGCAGACCCTAGAAGTGGACAAACCCTTGAAGAGGTGACAAATTTAGGGAATTATGTCCTTTAAGAGGTTGACCAGGGTTGTGTACAAACCCTCAAAACAACAGCATTTTAAGTGTACTGGCCCTTTAAGAGGTGGACCTGGGAAGCTTACGGACCTTTAAAATTGGCAATACTTTAAGGTGACTTGCCTATGAAGAGGATGACCATGGAAGTGGACAGTCCTTAAAGATGCATTATTGTGTGTGGGTGGCCTTCTAAGAGACAACCCTGGGAATGGACAGACCTTTGGAAATGTCAATGTGGCTTATGAAGTGGAAAGCCACTTGAACATGTGACATGTTTTGCGGACTGGCCCTTTAAGAGGCAGACCCTAGAAGTGGACAAACCCTTGAAGAGGTGACAAATTTAGGGAATTATGTCCTTTAAGAGGTTGACCAGGGTTGAGTACAAACCCTTGAAACAACAGCATTTTAAGTGTACTGGCCCTTTAAGAGGTGGACCTGGGAAGCTTACAGACCTTTAAAATTGGCAATACTTTAAGGTGACTGGCCTATGAAGAGGATGACCATGGAAGTGGACAGTCCTTAAAGATGCATTATTGTGTGTGGGTGGCCTTCTAAGAGACAACCCTGGGAATGGACAGACCTTTGGAAATGTCAATGTGGCTTATGAAGTGGAAAGCCACTTGAACATGTGACATGTTTTGCGGACTGGCCCTTTAAGAGGCAGACCCTAGAAGTGGACAAACCCTTGAAGAGGTGACAAATTTAGGGAATTATGTCCTTTAAGAGGTTGACCAGGGTTGTGTACAAACCCTCGAAACAACAGCATATTAAGTGTACTGGCCCTTTAAGAGGTGGACCTGGGAAGCTTACAGACCTTTAAAATTGGCAATACTTTAAGGTGACTGGCCTATGAAGTGGATGACCATGGAAGTGGACAGTCCTTAAAGATGCATTATTGTGTGTGGGTGGCCTTCTAAGAGACAACCCTGGGAATGGACAGACCTTTGGAAATGTCAATGTGGCTTATGAAGTGGAAAGCCACTTGAACATGTGACATGTTTTGCGGACTGGCCCTTTAAGAGGCAGACCCTAGAAGTGGACAAACCCTTGAAGAGGTGACAAATTTAGGGAATTATGTCCTTTAAGAGGTTGACCAGGGTTGTGTACAAACCCTTGAAACAACAGCATTTTAAGTGTACTGGCCCTTTAAGAGGTGGACCTGGGAAGCTTACAGACCTTTAAAATTGGCAATACTTTAAGGTGACTGGCCTATGAAGAGGATGACCATGGAAGTGGACAGTCCTTAAAGATGCATTATTGTGTGTGGGTGGCCTTCTAAGAGACAACCCTGGGAATGGACAGACCTTTGGAAATGTCAATGTGGCTTATGAAGTGGAAAGCCACTTGAACATGTGACATGTTTTGCGGACTGGCCCTTTAAGAGGCAGACCCTAGAAGTGGACAAACCCTTGAAGAGGTGACAAATTTAGGGAATTATGTCCTTTAAGAGGTTGACCAGGGTTGTGTACAAACCCTCGAAACAACAGCATTTTAAGTGTACTGGCCCTTTAAGAGGTGGACCTGGGAAGCTTACAGACCTTTAAAATTGGCAATACTTTAAGGTGACTGGCCTATGAAGAGGATGACCATGGAAGTGGACAGTCCTTAAAGATGCATTATTGTGTGTGGGTGGCCTTCTAAGAGACAACCCTGGGAATGGACAGACCTTTGGAAATGTCAATGTGGCTTATGAAGTGGAAAGCCACTTGAACATGTGACATGTTTTGCGGACTGGCCCTTTAAGAGGCAGACCCTAGAAGTGGACAAACCCTTGAAGAGGTGACAAATTTAGGGAATTATGTCCTTTAAGAGGTTGACCAGGGTTGTGTACAAACCCTTGAAACAACAGCATTTTAAGTGTACTGGCCCTTTAAGAGGTGGACCTGGGAAGCTTACGGACCTTTAAAATTGGCAATACTTTAAGGTGACTGGCCTATGAAGAGGATGACCATGGAAGTGGACAGTCCTTAAAGATGCATTATTGTGTGTGGGTGGCCTTCTAAGAGACAACCCTGGGAATGGACAGACCTTTGGAAATGTCAATGTGGCTTATGAAGTGGAAAGCCACTTGAACATGTGACATGTTTTGCGGACTGGCCCTTTAAGAGGCAGACCCTAGAAGTGGACAAACCCTTGAAGAGGTGACAAATTTAGGGAATTATGTCCTTTAAGAGGTTGACCAGGGTTGTGTACAAACCCTCGAAACAACAGCATATTAAGTGTACTGGCCCTTTAAGAGGTGGACCTGGGAAGCTTACAGACCTTTAAAATTGGCAATACTTTAAGGTGACTGGCCTATGAAGTGGATGACCATGGAAGTGGACAGTCCTTAAAGATGCATTATTGTGTGTGGGTGGCCTTCTAAGAGACAACCCTGGGAATGGACAGACCTTTGGAAATGTCAATGTGGCTTATGAAGTGGAAAGCCACTTGAACAGGTGACATGTTTTGATGACTGGCCCTTTAAGAGGCAGACCCTAGAAGTGGACAAACCCTTGAAGAGGTGACAAATTTAGGGAATTATGTCCTTTAAGAGGTTGACCAGGGTTGTGTACAAACCCTCGAAACAACAGCATTTTAAGTGTACTGGCCCTTTAAGAGGTGGACCTGGGAAGCTTACGGATCTTTAAAATTGGCAATACTTTAAGGTGACTGGCCTATGAAGAGGATGACCATGGAAGTGGACAGTCCTTAAAGATGCATTATTGTGTGTGGGTGGCCTTCTAAGAGACAACCCTGGGAATGGACAGACCTTTGGAAATGTCAATGTGGCTTATGAAGTGGAAAGCCACTTGAACATGTGACATGTTTTGATGACTGGCCCTTTAAGAGGCAGACCCTAGAAGTGGACAAGCCCTTGAAGAGGTGACAAATTTAGGGAATTATGTGCTTTAAGAGGTTGACCAGGGTTGTGTACAAACCCTTGAAACAACAGCATTTTAAGTGTACTGGCCCTTTAAGAGGTGGACCTGGGAAGCTTACAGACCTTTAAAATTGGCAATACTTTAAGGTGACTGGCCTATGAAGAGGATGACCATGGAAGTGGACAGTCCTTAAAGATGCATTATTGTGTGTGGGTGGCCTTCTAAGAGACAACCCTGGGAATGGACAGACCTTTGGAAATGTCAATGTGGCTTATGAAGTGGAAAGCCACTTGAACATGTGACATGTTTTGCGGACTGGCCCTTTAAGAGGCAGACCCTAGAAGTGGACAAACCCTTGAAGAGGTGACAAATTTAGGGAATTATGTCCTTTAAGAGGTTGACCAGGGTTGAGTACAAACCCTTGAAACAACAGCATTTTAAGTGTACTGGCCCTTTAAGAGGTGGACCTGGGAAGCTTACAGACCTTTAAAATTGGCAATACTTTAAGGTGACTGGCCTATGAAGAGGATGACCATGGAAGTGGACAGTCCTTAAAGATGCATTATTGTGTGTGGGTGGCCTTCTAAGAGACAACCCTGGGAATGGACAGACCTTTGGAAATGTCAATGTGGCTTATGAAGTGGAAAGCCACTTGAACATGTGACATGTTTTGCGGACTGGCCCTTTAAGAGGCAGACCCTAGAAGTGGACAAACCCTTGAAGAGGTGACAAATTTAGGGAATTATGTCCTTTAAGAGGTTGACCAGGGTTGTGTACAAACCCTCAAAACAACAGCATTTTAAGTGTACTGGCCCTTTAAGAGGTGGACCTGGGAAGCTTACGGACCTTTAAAATTGGCAATACTTTAAGGTGACTTGCCTATGAAGAGGATGACCATGGAAGTGGACAGTCCTTAAAGATGCATTATTGTGTGTGGGTGGCCTTCTAAGAGACAACCCTGGGAATGGACAGACCTTTGGAAATGTCAATGTGGCTTATGAAGTGGAAAGCCACTTGAACATGTGACATGTTTTGCGGACTGGCCCTTTAAGAGGCAGACCCTAGAAGTGGACAAACCCTTGAAGAGGTGACAAATTTAGGGAATTATGTCCTTTAAGAGGTTGACCAGGGTTGTGTACAAACCCTCAAAACAACAGCATTTTAAGTGTACTGGCCCTTTAAGAGGTGGACCTGGGAAGCTTACGGATCTTTAAAATTGGCAATACTTTAAGGTGACTGGCCTATGAAGACGATGACCATGGAAGTGGACAGTCCTTAAAGATGCATTATTGTGTGTGGGTGGCCTTCTAAGAGACAACCCTGGGAATGGACAGACCTTTGGAAATGTCAATGTGGCTTATGAAGTGGAAAGCCACTTGACCATGTGACATGTTTTGCGGACTGGCCCTTTAAGAGGCAGACCCTAGAAGTGGACAAACCCTTGAAGAGGTGACAAATTTAGGGAATTATGTCCTTTAAGAGGTTGACCAGGGTTGTATACAAACCCTCGAAACAACAGCATTTTAAGTGTACTGGCCCTTTAAGAGGTGGACCTGGGAAGCTTACAGACCTTTAAAATTGGCAATACTTTAAGGTGACTGGCCTATGAAGAGGATGACCATGGAAGTGGACAGTCCTTAAAGATGCATTATTGTGTGTGGGTGGCCTTCTAAGAGACAACCCTGGGAATGGACAGACCTTTGGAAATGTCAATGTGGCTTATGAAGTGGAAAGCCACTTGAACATGTGACATGTTTTGCGGACTGGCCCTTTAAGAGGCAGACCCTAGAAGTGGACAAACCCTTGAAGAGGTGACAAATTTAGGGAATTATGTCCTTTAAGAGGTTGACCAGGGTTGTGTACAAACCCTCAAAACAACAGCATTTTAAGTGTACTGGCCCTTTAAGAGGTGGACCGGGGAAGCTTACGGACCTTTAAAATTGGCAATACTTTAAGGTGACTGGCCTATGAAGAGGATGACCATGGAAGTGGACAGTCCTTAAAGATGCATTATTGTGTGTGGGTGGCCTTCTAAGAGACAACCCTGGGAATGGACAGACCTTTGGAAATGTCAATGTGGCTTATGAAGTGGAAAGCCACTTGAACATGTGACATGTTTTGCGGACTGGCCCTTTAAGAGGCAGACCCTAGAAGTGGACAAACCCTTGAAGAGGTGACAAATTTAGGGAATTATGTCCTTTAAGAGGTTGACCAGGGTTGTGTACAAACCCTCAAAACAACAGCATTTTAAGTGTACTGGCCCTTTAAGAGGTGGACCGGGGAAGCTTACGGACCTTTAAAATTGGCAATACTTTAAGGTGACTGGCCTATGAAGAGGATGACCATGGAAGTGGACAGTCCTTAAAGATGCATTATTGTGTGTGGGTGGCCTTCTAAGAGACAACCCTGGGAATGGACAGACCTTTGGAAATGTCAATGTGGCTTATGAAGTGGAAAGCCACTTGAACATGTGACATGTTTTGCGGACTGGCCCTTTAAGAGGCAGACCCTAGAAGTGGACAAACCCTTGAAGAGGTGACAAATTTAGGGAATTATGTCCTTTAAGAGGTTGACCAGGGTTGTGTACAAACCCTCAAAACAACAGCATTTTAAGTGTACTGGCCCTTTAAGAGGTGGACCTGGGAAGCTTACGGACCTTTAAAATTGGCAATACTTTAAGGTGACTTGCCTATGAAGAGGATGACCATGGAAGTGGACAGTCCTTAAAGATGCATTATTGTGTGTGGGTGGCCTTCTAAGAGACAACCCTGGGAATGGACAGACCTTTGGAAATGTCAATGTGGCTTATGAAGTGGAAAGCCACTTGAACATGTGACATGTTTTGCGGACTGGCCCTTTAAGAGGCAGACCCTAGAAGTGGACAAACCCTTGAAGAGGTGACAAATTTAGGGAATTATGTCCTTTAAGAGGTTGACCAGGGTTGTGTACAAACCCTCAAAACAACAGCATTTTAAGTGTACTGGCCCTTTAAGAGGTGGACCTGGGAAGCTTACGGATCTTTAAAATTGGCAATACTTTAAGGTGACTGGCCTATGAAGAGGATGACCATGGAAGTGGACAGTCCTTAAAGATGCATTATTGTGTGTGGGTGGCCTTCTAAGAGACAACCCTGGGAATGGACAGACCTTTGGAAATGTCAATGTGGCTTATGAAGTGGAAAGCCACTTGAACATGTGACATGTTTTGCGGACTGGCCCTTTAAGAGGCAGACCCTAGAAGTGGACAAACCCTTGAAGAGGTGACAAATTTAGGGAATTATGTCCTTTAAGAGGTTGACCAGGGTTGTGTACAAACCCTTGAAACAACAGCATTTTAAGTGTACTGGCCCTTTAAGAGGTGGACCTGGGAAGCTTACAGACCTTTAAAATTGGCAATACTTTAAGGTGACTGGCCTATGAAGAGGATGACCATGGAAGTGGACAGTCCTTAAAGATGCATTATTGTGTGTGGGTGGCCTTCTAAGAGACAACCCTGGGAATGGACAGACCTTTGGAAATGTCAATGTGGCTTATGAAGTGGAAAGCCACTTGAACATGTGACATGTTTTGCGGACTGGCCCTTTAAGAGGCAGACCCTAGAAGTGGACAAACCCTTGAAGAGGTGACAAATTTAGGGAATTATGTCCTTTAAGAGGTTGACCAGGGTTGTGTACAAACCCTCGAAACAACAGCATTTTAAGTGTACTGGCCCTTTAAGAGGTGGACCTGGGAAGCTTACAGACCTTTAAAATTGGCAATACTTTAAGGTGACTGGCCTATGAAGAGGATGACCATGGAAGTGGACAGTCCTTAAAGATGCATTATTGTGTGTGGGTGGCCTTCTAAGAGACAACCCTGGGAATGGACAGACCTTTGGAAATGTCAATGTGGCTTATGAAGTGGAAAGCCACTTGAACATGTGACATGTTTTGCGGACTGGCCCTTTAAGAGGCAGACCCTAGAAGTGGACAAACCCTTGAAGAGGTGACAAATTTAGGGAATTATGTCCTTTAAGAGGTTGACCAGGGTTGTGTACAAACCCTTGAAACAACAGCATTTTAAGTGTACTGGCCCTTTAAGAGGTGGACCTGGGAAGCTTACGGACCTTTAAAATTGGCAATACTTTAAGGTGACTGGCCTATGAAGAGGATGACCATGGAAGTGGACAGTCCTTAAAGATGCATTATTGTGTGTGGGTGGCCTTCTAAGAGACAACCCTGGGAATGGACAGACCTTTGGAAATGTCAATGTGGCTTATGAAGTGGAAAGCCACTTGAACATGTGACATGTTTTGCGGACTGGCCCTTTAAGAGGCAGACCCTAGAAGTGGACAAACCCTTGAAGAGGTGACAAATTTAGGGAATTATGTCCTTTAAGAGGTTGACCAGGGTTGTGTACAAACCCTCGAAACAACAGCATTTTAAGTGTACTGGCCCTTTAAGAGGTGGACCTGGGAAGCTTACAGACCTTTAAAATTGGCAATACTTTAAGGTGACTGGCCTATGAAGTGGATGACCATGGAAGTGGACAGTCCTTAAAGATGCATTATTGTGTGTGGGTGGCCTTCTAAGAGACAACCCTGGGAATGGACAGACCTTTGGAAATGTCAATGTGGCTTATGAAGTGGAAAGCCACTTGAACAGGTGACATGTTTTGATGACTGGCCCTTTAAGAGGCAGACCCTAGAAGTGGACAAACCCTTGAAGAGGTGACAAATTTAGGGAATTATGTCCTTTAAGAGGTTGACCAGGGTTGTGTACAAACCCTCGAAACAACAGCATTTTAAGTGTACTGGCCCTTTAAGAGGTGGACCTGGGAAGCTTACGGATCTTTAAAATTGGCAATACTTTAAGGTGACTGGCCTATGAAGAGGATGACCATGGAAGTGGACAGTCCTTAAAGATGCATTATTGTGTGTGGGTGGCCTTCTAAGAGACAACCCTGGGAATGGACAGACCTTTGGAAATGTCAATGTGGCTTATGAAGTGGAAAGCCACTTGAACATGTGACATGTTTTGCGGACTGGCCCTTTAAGAGGCAGACCCTAGAAGTGGACAAACCCTTGAAGAGGTGACAAATTTAGGGAATTATGTCCTTTAAGAGGTTGACCAGGGTTGTGTACAAACCCTCAAAACAACAGCATTTTAAGTGTACTGGCCCTTTAAGAGGTGGACCGGGGAAGCTTACGGACCTTTAAAATTGGCAATACTTTAAGGTGACTGGCCTATGAAGAGGATGACCATGGAAGTGGACAGTCCTTAAAGATGCATTATTGTGTGTGGGTGGCCTTCTAAGAGACAACCCTGGGAATGGACAAACCTTTGGAAATGTCAATGTGGCTTATGAAGTGGAAAGCCACTTGAACATGTGACATGTTTTGATGACTGGCCCTTTAAGAGGCAGACCCTAGAAGTGGACAAACCCTTGAAGAGGTGACAAATTTAGGGAATTATGTCCTTTAAGAGGTTGACCAGGGTTGTGTACAAACCCTTGAAACAACAGCATTTTAAGTGTACTGGCCCTTTAAGAGGTGGACCTGGGAAGCTTACAGACCTTTAAAATTGGCAATACTTTAAGGTGACTGGCCTATGAAGAGGATGACCATGGAAGTGGACAGTCCTTAAAGATGCATTATTGTGTGTGGGTGGCCTTCTAAGAGACAACCCTGGGAATGGACAGACCTTTGGAAATGTCAATGTGGCTTATGAAGTGGAAAGCCACTTGAACATGTGACATGTTTTGATGACTGGCCCTTTAAGAGGCAGACCCTAGAAGTGGACAAGCCCTTGAAGAGGTGACAAATTTAGGGAATTATGTGCTTTAAGAGGTTGACCAGGGTTGTGTACAAACCCTTGAAACAACAGCATTTTAAGTGTACTGGCCCTTTAAGAGGTGGACCTGGGAAGCTTACAGACCTTTAAAATTGGCAATACTTTAAGGTGACTGGCCTATGAAGAGGATGACCATGGAAGTGGACAGTCCTTAAAGATGCATTATTGTGTGTGGGTGGCCTTCTAAGAGACAACCCTGGGAATGGACAGACCTTTGGAAATGTCAATGTGGCTTATGAAGTGGAAAGCCACTTGAACATGTGACATGTTTTGCGGACTGGCCCTTTAAGAGGCAGACCCTAGAAGTGGACAAACCCTTGAAGAGGTGACAAATTTAGGGAATTATGTCCTTTAAGAGGTTGACCAGGGTTGAGTACAAACCCTTGAAACAACAGCATTTTAAGTGTACTGGCCCTTTAAGAGGTGGACCTGGGAAGCTTACAGACCTTTAAAATTGGCAATACTTTAAGGTGACTGGCCTATGAAGAGGATGACCATGGAAGTGGACAGTCCTTAAAGATGCATTATTGTGTGTGGGTGGCCTTCTAAGAGACAACCCTGGGAATGGACAGACCTTTGGAAATGTCAATGTGGCTTATGAAGTGGAAAGCCACTTGAACATGTGACATGTTTTGCGGACTGGCCCTTTAAGAGGCAGACCCTAGAAGTGGACAAACCCTTGAAGAGGTGACAAATTTAGGGAATTATGTCCTTTAAGAGGTTGACCAGGGTTGTGTACAAACCCTCAAAACAACAGCATTTTAAGTGTACTGGCCCTTTAAGAGGTGGACCTGGGAAGCTTACGGACCTTTAAAATTGGCAATACTTTAAGGTGACTTGCCTATGAAGAGGATGACCATGGAAGTGGACAGTCCTTAAAGATGCATTATTGTGTGTGGGTGGCCTTCTAAGAGACAACCCTGGGAATGGACAGACCTTTGGAAATGTCAATGTGGCTTATGAAGTGGAAAGCCACTTGAACATGTGACATGTTTTGCGGACTGGCCCTTTAAGAGGCAGACCCTAGAAGTGGACAAACCCTTGAAGAGGTGACAAATTTAGGGAATTATGTCCTTTAAGAGGTTGACCAGGGTTGTGTACAAACCCTCAAAACAACAGCATTTTAAGTGTACTGGCCCTTTAAGAGGTGGACCTGGGAAGCTTACGGATCTTTAAAATTGGCAATACTTTAAGGTGACTGGCCTATGAAGACGATGACCATGGAAGTGGACAGTCCTTAAAGATGCATTATTGTGTGTGGGTGGCCTTCTAAGAGACAACCCTGGGAATGGACAGACCTTTGGAAATGTCAATGTGGCTTATGAAGTGGAAAGCCACTTGACCATGTGACATGTTTTGCGGACTGGCCCTTTAAGAGGCAGACCCTAGAAGTGGACAAACCCTTGAAGAGGTGACAAATTTAGGGAATTATGTCCTTTAAGAGGTTGACCAGGGTTGTGTACAAACCCTCGAAACAACAGCATTTTAAGTGTACTGGCCCTTTAAGAGGTGGACCTGGGAAGCTTACAGACCTTTAAAATTGGCAATACTTTAAGGTGACTGGCCTATGAAGAGGATGACCATGGAAGTGGACAGTCCTTAAAGATGCATTATTGTGTGTGGGTGGCCTTCTAAGAGACAACCCTGGGAATGGACAGACCTTTGGAAATGTCAATGTGGCTTATGAAGTGGAAAGCCACTTGAACATGTGACATGTTTTGCGGACTGGCCCTTTAAGAGGCAGACCCTAGAAGTGGACAAACCCTTGAAGAGGTGACAAATTTAGGGAATTATGTCCTTTAAGAGGTTGACCAGGGTTGTGTACAAACCCTCAAAACAACAGCATTTTAAGTGTACTGGCCCTTTAAGAGGTGGACCTGGGAAGCTTACGGACCTTTAAAATTGGCAATACTTTAAGGTGACTGGCCTATGAAGAGGATGACCATGGAAGTGGACAGTCCTTAAAGATGCATTATTGTGTGTGGGTGGCCTTCTAAGAGACAAGCCTGGGAATGGACAGACCTTTGGAAATGTCAATGTGGCTTATGAAGTGGAAAGCCACTTGAACATGTGACATGTTTTGCGGACTGGCCCTTTAAGAGGCAGACCCTAGAAGTGGACAAACCCTTGAAGAGGTGACAAATTTAGGGAATTATGTCCTTTAAGAGGTTGACCAGGGTTGTGTACAAACCCTTGAAACAACAGCATTTTAAGTGTACTGGCCCTTTAAGAGGTGGACCTGGGAAGCTTACAGACCTTTAAAATTGGCAATACTTTAAGGTGACTGGCCTATGAAGAGGATGACCATGGAAGTGGACAGTCCTTAAAGATGCATTATTGTGTGTGGGTGGCCTTCTAAGAGACAACCCTGGGAATGGACAGACCTTTGGAAATGTCAATGTGGCTTATGAAGTGGAAAGCCACTTGAACATGTGACATGTTTTGCGGACTGGCCCTTTAAGAGGCAGACCCTAGAAGTGGACAAACCCTTGAAGAGGTGACAAATTTAGGGAATTATGTCCTTTAAGAGGTTGACCAGGGTTGTGTACAAACCCTCAAAACAACAGCATTTTAAGTGTACTGGCCCTTTAAGAGGTGGACCGGGGAAGCTTACGGACCTTTAAAATTGGCAATACTTTAAGGTGACTGGCCTATGAAGAGGATGACCATGGAAGTGGACAGTCCTTAAAGATGCATTATTGTGTGTGGGTGGCCTTCTAAGAGACAAGCCTGGGAATGGACAGACCTTTGGAAATGTCAATGTGGCTTATGAAGTGGAAAGCCACTTGAACATGTGACATGTTTTGCGGACTGGCCCTTTAAGAGGCAGACCCTAGAAGTGGACAAACCCTTGAAGAGGTGACAAATTTAGGGAATTATGTCCTTTAAGAGGTTGACCAGGGTTGTGTACAAACCCTTGAAACAACAGCATTTTAAGTGTACTGGCCCTTTAAGAGGTGGACCTGGGAAGCTTACAGACCTTTAAAATTGGCAATACTTTAAGGTGACTGGCCTATGAAGAGGATGACCATGGAAGTGGACAGTCCTTAAAGATGCATTATTGTGTGTGGGTGGCCTTCTAAGAGACAACCCTGGGAATGGACAGACCTTTGGAAATGTCAATGTGGCTTATGAACTGGAAAGCCACTTGAACATGTGACATGTTTTGCGGACTGGCCCTTTAAGAGGCAGACCCTAGAAGTGGACAAACCCTTGAAGAGGTGACAAATTTAGGGAATTATGTCCTTTAAGAGGTTGACCAGGGTTGTGTACAAACCCTCAAAACAACAGCATTTTAAGTGTACTGGCCCTTTAAGAGGTGGACCTGGGAAGCTTACGGACCTTTAAAATTGGCAATACTTTAAGGTGACTGGCCTATGAAGAGGATGACCATGGAAGTGGACAGTCCTTAAAGATGCATTATTGTGTGTGGGTGGCCTTCTAAGAGACAACCCTGGGAATGGACAGACCTTTGGAAATGTCAATGTGGCTTATGAAGTGGAAAGCCACTTGAACATGTGACATGTTTTGCGGACTGGCCCTTTAAGAGGCAGACCCTAGAAGTGGACAAACCCTTGAAGAGGTGACAAATTTAGGGAATTATGTCCTTTAAGAGGTTGACCAGGGTTGTGTACAAACCCTCAAAACAACAGCATTTTAAGTGTACTGGCCCTTTAAGAGGTGGACCTGGGAAGCTTACGGACCTTTAAAATTGGCAATACTTTAAGGTGACTGGCCTATGAAGAGGATGACCATGGAAGTGGACAGTCCTTAAAGATGCATTATTGTGTGTGGGTGGCCTTCTAAGAGACAACCCTGGGAATGGACAGACCTTTGGAAATGTCAATGTGGCTTATGAAGTGGAAAGCCACTTGAACATGTGACATGTTTTGATGACTGGCCCTTTAAGAGGCAGACCCTAGAAGTGGACAAACCCTTGAAGAGGTGACAAATTTAGGGAATTATGTCCTTTAAGAGGTTGACCAGGGTTGTGTACAAACCCTTGAAACAACAGCATTTTAAGTGTACTGGCCCTTTAAGAGGTGGACCTGGGAAGCTTACAGACCTTTAAAATTGGCAATACTTTAAGGTGACTGGCCTATGAAGAGGATGACCATGGAAGTGGACAGTCCTTAAAGATGCATTATTGTGTGTGGGTGGCCTTCTAAGAGACAACCCTGGGAATGGACAGACCTTTGGAAATGTCAATGTGGCTTATGAAGTGGAAAGCCACTTGAACATGTGACATGTTTTGATGACTGGCCCTTTAAGAGGCAGACCCTAGAAGTGGACAAACCCTTGAAGAGGTGACAAATTTAGGGAATTATGTGCTTTAAGAGGTTGACCAGGGTTGTGTACAAACCCTTGAAACAACAGCATTTTAAGTGTACTGGCCCTTTAAGAGGTGGACCTGGGAAGCTTACAGACCTTTAAAATTGGCAATACTTTAAGGTGACTGGCCTATGAAGAGGATGACCATGGAAGTGGACAGTCCTTAAAGATGCATTATTGTGTGTGGGTGGCCTTCTAAGAGACAACCCTGGGAATGGACAGACCTTTGGAAATGTCAATGTGGCTTATGAAGTGGAAAGCCACTTGAACATGTGACATGTTTTGCGGACTGGCCCTTTAAGAGGCAGACCCTAGAAGTGGACAAACCCTTGAAGAGGTGACAAATTTAGGGAATTATGTCCTTTAAGAGGTTGACCAGGGTTGAGTACAAACCCTTGAAACAACAGCATTTTAAGTGTACTGGCCCTTTAAGAGGTGGACCTGGGAAGCTTACAGACCTTTAAAATTGGCAGTACTTTAAGGTGACTGGCCTATGAAGAGGATGACCATGGAAGTGGACAGTCCTTAAAGATGCATTATTGTGTGTGGGTGGCCTTCTAAGAGACAACCCTGGGAATGGACAGACCTTTGGAAATGTCAATGTGGCTTATGAAGTGGAAAGCCACTTGAACATGTGACATGTTTTGCGGACTGGCCCTTTAAGAGGCAGACCCTAGAAGTGGACAAACCCTTGAAGAGGTGACAAATTTAGGGAATTATGTCCTTTAAGAGGTTGACCAGGGTTGTGTACAAACCCTCAAAACAACAGCATTTTAAGTGTACTGGCCCTTTAAGAGGTGGACCTGGGAAGCTTACGGACCTTTAAAATTGGCAATACTTTAAGGTGACTGGCCTATGAAGAGGATGACCATGGAAGTGGACAGTCCTTAAAGATGCATTATTGTGTGTGGGTGGCCTTCTAAGAGACAACCCTGGGAATGGACAGACCTTTGGAAATGTCAATGTGGCTTATGAAGTGGAAAGCCACTTGAACATGTGACATGTTTTGCGGACTGGCCCTTTAAGAGGCAGACCCTAGAAGTGGACAAACCCTTGAAGAGGTGACAAATTTAGGGAATTATGTCCTTTAAGAGGTTGACCAGGGTTGTGTACAAACCCTCAAAACAACAGCATTTTAAGTGTACTGGCCCTTTAAGAGGTGGACCTGGGAAGCTTACGGACCTTTAAAATTGGCAATACTTTAAGGTGACTGGCCTATGAAGAGGATGACCATGGAAGTGGACAGTCCTTAAAGATGCATTATTGTGTGTGGGTGGCCTTCTAAGAGACAACCCTGGGAATGGACAGACCTTTGGAAATGTCAATGTGGCTTATGAAGTGGAAAGCCACTTGAACATGTGACATGTTTTGATGACTGGCCCTTTAAGAGGCAGACCCTAGAAGTGGACAAACCCTTGAAGAGGTGACAAATTTAGGGAATTATGTCCTTTAAGAGGTTGACCAGGGTTGTGTACAAACCCTTGAAACAACAGCATTTTAAGTGTACTGGCCCTTTAAGAGGTGGACCTGGGAAGCTTACAGACCTTTAAAATTGGCAATACTTTAAGGTGACTGGCCTATGAAGAGGATGACCATGGAAGTGGACAGTCCTTAAAGATGCATTATTGTGTGTGGGTGGCCTTCTAAGAGACAACCCTGGGAATGGACAGACCTTTGGAAATGTCAATGTGGCTTATGAAGTGGAAAGCCACTTGAACATGTGACATGTTTTGATGACTGGCCCTTTAAGAGGCAGACCCTAGAAGTGGACAAACCCTTGAAGAGGTGACAAATTTAGGGAATTATGTGCTTTAAGAGGTTGACCAGGGTTGTGTACAAACCCTTGAAACAACAGCATTTTAAGTGTACTGGCCCTTTAAGAGGTGGACCTGGGAAGCTTACAGACCTTTAAAATTGGCAATACTTTAAGGTGACTGGCCTATGAAGAGGATGACCATGGAAGTGGACAGTCCTTAAAGATGCATTATTGTGTGTGGGTGGCCTTCTAAGAGACAACCCTGGGAATGGACAGACCTTTGGAAATGTCAATGTGGCTTATGAAGTGGAAAGCCACTTGAACATGTGACATGTTTTGCGGACTGGCCCTTTAAGAGGCAGACCCTAGAAGTGGACAAACCCTTGAAGAGGTGACAAATTTAGGGAATTATGTCCTTTAAGAGGTTGACCAGGGTTGAGTACAAACCCTTGAAACAACAGCATTTTAAGTGTACTGGCCCTTTAAGAGGTGGACCTGGGAAGCTTACAGACCTTTAAAATTGGCAGTACTTTAAGGTGACTGGCCTATGAAGAGGATGACCATGGAAGTGGACAGTCCTTAAAGATGCATTATTGTGTGTGGGTGGCCTTCTAAGAGACAACCCTGGGAATGGACAGACCTTTGGAAATGTCAATGTGGCTTATGAAGTGGAAAGCCACTTGAACATGTGACATGTTTTGCGGACTGGCCCTTTAAGAGGCAGACCCTAGAAGTGGACAAACCCTTGAAGAGGTGACAAATTTAGGGAATTATGTCCTTTAAGAGGTTGACCAGGGTTGTGTACAAACCCTCAAAACAACAGCATTTTAAGTGTACTGGCCCTTTAAGAGGTGGACCTGGGAAGCTTACGGACCTTTAAAATTGGCAATACTTTAAGGTGACTGGCCTATGAAGACGATGACCATGGAAGTGGACAGTCCTTAAAGATGCATTATTGTGTGTGGGTGGCCTTCTAAGAGACAACCCTGGGAATGGACAGACCTTTGGAAATGTCAATGTGGCTTATGAAGTGGAAAGCCACTTGAACATGTGACATGTTTTGCGGACTGGCCCTTTAAGAGGCAGACCCTAGAAGTGGACAAACCCTTGAAGAGGTGACAAATTTAGGGAATTATGTCCTTTAAGAGGTTGACCAGGGTTGTGTACAAACCCTCAAAACAACAGCATTTTAAGTGTACTGGCCCTTTAAGAGGTGGACCTGGGAAGCTTACGGACCTTTAAAATTGGCAATACTTTAAGGTGACTGGCCTATGAAGACGATGACCATGGAAGTGGACAGTCCTTAAAGATGCATTATTGTGTGTGGGTGGCCTTCTAAGAGACAACCCTGGGAATGGACAGACCTTTGGAAATGTCAATGTGGCTTATGAAGTGGAAAGCCACTTGAACATGTGACATGTTTTGCGGACTGGCCCTTTAAGAGGCAGACCCTAGAAGTGGACAAACCCTTGAAGAGGTGACAAATTTAGGGAATTATGTCCTTTAAGAGGTTGACCAGGGTTGTGTACAAACCCTTGAAACAACAGCATTTTAAGTGTACTGGCCCTTTAAGAGGTGGACCTGGGAAGCTTACAGACCTTTAAAATTGGCAATACTTTAAGGTGACTGGCCTATGAAGAGGATGACCATGGAAGTGGACAGTCCTTAAAGATGCATTATTGTGTGTGGGTGGCCTTCTAAGATACAACCCTGGGAATGGACAGACCTTTGGAAATGTCAATGTGGCTTATGAAGTGGAAAGCCACTTGAACATGTGACATGTTTTGCGGACTGGCCCTTTAAGAGGCAGACCCTAGAAGTGGACAAACCCTTGAAGAGGTGACAAATTTAGGGAATTATGTCCTTTAAGAGGTTGACCAGGGTTGTGTACAAACCCTCGAAACAACAGCATTTTAAGTGTACTGGCCCTTTAAGAGGTGGACCTGGGAAGCTTACAGACCTTTAAAATTGGCAATACTTTAAGGTGACTGGCCTATGAAGAGGATGACCATGGAAGTGGACAGTCCTTAAAGATGCATTATTGTGTGTGGGTGGCCTTCTAAGAGACAACCCTGGGAATGGACAGACCTTTGGAAATGTCAATGTGGCTTATGAAGTGGAAAGCCACTTGAACATGTGACATGTTTTGCGGACTGGCCCTTTAAGAGGCAGACCCTAGAAGTGGACAAACCCTTGAAGAGGTGACAAATTTAGGGAATTATGTCCTTTAAGAGGTTGACCAGGGTTGTGTACAAACCCTTGAAACAACAGCATTTTAAGTGTACTGGCCCTTTAAGAGGTGGACCTGGGAAGCTTACAGACCTTTAAAATTGGCAATACTTTAAGGTGACTGGCCTATGAAGAGGATGACCATGGAAGTGGACAGTCCTTAAAGATGCATTATTGTGTGTGGGTGGCCTTCTAAGAGACAACCCTGGGAATGGACAGACCTTTGGAAATGTCAATGTGGCTTATGAAGTGGAAAGCCACTTGAACATGTGACATGTTTTGCGGACTGGCCCTTTAAGAGGCAGACCGTAGAAGTGGACAAACCCTTGAAGAGGTGACAAATTTAGGGAATTATGTCCTTTAAGAGGTTGACCAGGGTTGTGTACAAACCCTCAAAACAACAGCATTTTAAGTGTACTGGCCCTTTAAGAGGTGGACCTGGGAAGCTTACGGACCTTTAAAATTGGCAATACTTTAAGGTGACTGGCCTATGAAGAGGATGACCATGGAAGTGGACAGTCCTTAAAGATGCATTATTGTGTGTGGGTGGCCTTCTAAGAGACAACCCTGGGAATGGACAGACCTTTGGAAATGTCAATGTGGCTTATGAAGTGGAAAGCCACTTGAACATGTGACATGTTTTGCGGACTGGCCCTTTAAGAGGCAGACCCTAGAAGTGGACAAACCCTTGAAGAGGTGACAAATTTAGGGAATTATGTCCTTTAAGAGGTTGACCAGGGTTGTGTACAAACCCTCAAAACAACAGCATTTTAAGTGTACTGGCCCTTTAAGAGGTGGACCTGGGAAGCTTACGGACCTTTAAAATTGGCAATACTTTAAGGTGACTGGCCTATGAAGAGGATGACCATGGAAGTGGACAGTCCTTAAAGATGCATTATTGTGTGTGGGTGGCCTTCTAAGAGACAACCCTGGGAATGGACAGACCTTTGGAAATGTCAATGTGGCTTATGAAGTGGAAAGCCACTTGAACATGTGACATGTTTTGCGGACTGGCCCTTTAAGAGGCAGACCCTAGAAGTGGACAAACCCTTGAAGAGGTGACAAATTTAGGGAATTATGTCCTTTAAGAGGTTGACCAGGGTTGTGTACAAACCCTCAAAACAACAGCATTTTAAGTGTACTGGCCCTTTAAGAGGTGGACCTGGGAAGCTTACGGACCTTTAAAATTGGCAATACTTTAAGGTGACTGGCCTATGAAGAGGATGACCATGGAAGTGGACAGTCCTTAAAGATGCATTATTGTGTGTGGGTGGCCTTCTAAGAGACAACCCTGGGAATGGACAGACCTTTGGAAATGTCAATGTGGCTTATGAAGTGGAAAGCCACTTGAACATGTGACATGTTTTGCGGACTGGCCCTTTAAGAGGCAGACCCTAGAAGTGGACAAACCCTTGAAGAGGTGACAAATTTAGGGAATTATGTCCTTTAAGAGGTTGACCAGGGTTGTGTACAAACCCTCAAAACAACAGCATTTTAAGTGTACTGGCCCTTTAAGAGGTGGACCTGGGAAGCTTACGGACCTTTAAAATTGGCAATACTTTAAGGTGACTGGCCTATGAAGAGGATGACCATGGAAGTGGACAGTCCTTAAAGATGCATTATTGTGTGTGGGTGGCCTTCTAAGAGACAACCCTGGGAATGGACAGACCTTTGGAAATGTCAATGTGGCTTATGAAGTGGAAAGCCACTTGAACATGTGACATGTTTTGATGACTGGCCCTTTAAGAGGCAGACCCTAGAAGTGGACAAACCCTTGAAGAGGTGACAAATTTAGGGAATTATGTCCTTTAAGAGGTTGACCAGGGTTGTGTACAAACCCTTGAAACAACAGCATTTTAAGTGTACTGGCCCTTTAAGAGGTGGACCTGGGAAGCTTACAGACCTTTAAAATTGGCAATACTTTAAGGTGACTGGCCTATGAAGAGGATGACCATGGAAGTGGACAGTCCTTAAAGATGCATTATTGTGTGTGGGTGGCCTTCTAAGAGACAACCCTGGGAATGGACAGACCTTTGGAAATGTCAATGTGGCTTATGAAGTGGAAAGCCACTTGAACATGTGACATGTTTTGATGACTGGCCCTTTAAGAGGCAGACCCTAGAAGTGGACAAACCCTTGAAGAGGTGACAAATTTAGGGAATTATGTCCTTTAAGAGGTTGACCAGGGTTGTGTACAAACCCTTGAAACAACAGCATTTTAAGTGTACTGGCCCTTTAAGAGGTGGACCTGGGAAGCTTACAGACCTTTAAAATTGGCAATACTTTAAGGTGACTGGCCTATGAAGAGGATGACCATGGAAGTGGACAGTCCTTAAAGATGCATTATTGTGTGTGGGTGGCCTTCTAAGAGACAACCCTGGGAATGGACAGACCTTTGGAAATGTCAATGTGGCTTATGAAGTGGAAAGCCACTTGAACATGTGACATGTTTTGCGGACTGGCCCTTTAAGAGGCAGACCCTAGAAGTGGACAAACCCTTGAAGAGGTGACAAATTTAGGGAATTATGTCCTTTAAGAGGTTGACCAGGGTTGTGTACAAACCCTCAAAACAACAGCATTTCAAGTGTACTGGCCCTTTAAGAGGTGGACCTGGGAAGCTTACGGACCTTTAAAATTGGCAATACTTTAAGGTGACTGGCCTATGAAGAGGATGACCATGGAAGTGGACAGTCCTTAAAGATGCATTATTGTGTGTGGGTGGCCTTCTAAGAGACAACCCTGGGAATGGACAGACCTTTGGAAATGTCAATGTGGCTTATGAAGTGGAAAGCCACTTGAATATGTGACATGTTTTGCGGACTGGCCCTTTAAGAGGCAGACCCTATAAGTGGACAAACCCTTGAAGAGGTGACAAATTTAGGGAATTATGTCCTTTAAGAGGTTGACCAGGGTTGTGTACAAACCCTCAAAACAACAGCATTTTAAGTGTACTGGCCCTTTAAGAGGTGGACCTGGGAAGCTTACGGACCTTTAAAATTGGCAATACTTTAAGGTGACTGGCCTATGAAGAGGATGACCATGGAAGTGGACAGTCCTTAAAGATGCATTATTGTGTGTGGGTGGCCTTCTAAGAGACAACCCTGGGAATGGACAGACCTTTGGAAATGTCAATGTGGCTTATGAAGTGGAAAGCCACTTGAACATGTGACATGTTTTGCGGACTGTCCCTTTAAGAGGCAGACCCTAGAAGTGGACAAACCCTTGAAGAGGTGACAAATTTAGGGAATTATGTCCTTTAAGAGGTTGACCAGGGTTGTGTACAAACCCTTGAAACAACAGCATTTTAAGTGTACTGGCCCTTTAAGAGGTGGACCTGGGAAGCTTACAGACCTTTAAAATTGGCAATACTTTAAGGTGACTGGCCTATGAAGAGGATGACCATGGAAGTGGACAGTCCTTAAAGATGCATTATTGTGTGTGGGTGGCCTTCTAAGAGACAACCCTGGGAATGGACAGACCTTTGGAAATGTCAATGTGGCTTATGAAGTGGAAAGCCACTTGAACATGTGACATGTTTTGCGGACTGGCCCTTTAAGAGGCAGACCCTAGAAGTGGACAAACCCTTGAAGAGGTGACAAATTTAGGGAATTATGTCCTTTAAGAGGTTGACCAGGGTTGTGTACAAACCCTCAAAACAACAGCATTTTAAGTGTACTGGCCCTTTAAGAGGTGGACCTGGGAAGCTTACAGACCTTTAAAATTGGCAATACTTTAAGGTGACTGGCCTATGAAGAGGATGACCATGGAAGTGGACAGTCCTTAAAGATGCATTATTGTGTGTGGGTGGCCTTCTAAGAGACAACCCTGGGAATGGACAGACCTTTGGAAATGTCAATGTGGCTTATGAAGTGGAAAGCCACTTGAACATGTGACATGTTTTGCGGACTGGCCCTTTAAGAGGCAGACCCTAGAAGTGGACAAACCCTTGAAGAGGTGACAAATTTAGGGAATTATGTCCTTTAAGAGGTTGACCAGGGTTGTGTACAAACCCTCAAAACAACAGCATTTTAAGTGTACTGGCCCTTTAAGAGGTGGACCTGGGAAGCTTACGGACCTTTAAAATTGGCAATACTTTAAGGTGACTGGCCTATGAAGAGGATGACCATGGAAGTGGACAGTCCTTAAAGATGCATTATTGTGTGTGGGTGGCCTTCTAAGAGACAACCCTGGGAATGGACAGACCTTTGGAAATGTCAATGTGGCTTATGAAGTGGAAAGCCACTTGAACATGTGACATGTTTTGCGGACTGGCCCTTTAAGAGGCAGACCCTAGAAGTGGACAAACCCTTGAAGAGGTGACAAATTTAGGGAATTATGTCCTTTAAGAGGTTGACCAGGGTTGTGTACAAACCCTTGAAACAACAGCATTTTAAGTGTACTGTCCCTTTAAGAGGTGGACCTGGGAAGCTTACAGACCTTTAAAATTGGCAATACTTTAAGGTGACTGGCCTATGAAGAGGATGACCATGGAAGTGGACAGTCCTTAAAGATGCATTATTGTGTGTGGGTGGCCTTCTAAGAGACAACCCTGGGAATGGACAGACCTTTGGAAATGTCAATGTGGCTTATGAAGTGGAAAGCCACTTGAACATGTGACATGTTTTGCGGACTGGCCCTTTAAGAGGCAGACCCTAGAAGTGGACAAACCCTTGAAGAGGTGACAAATTTAGGGAATTATGTCCTTTAAGAGGTTGACCAGGGTTGTGTACAAACCCTCAAAACAACAGCATTTCAAGTGTACTGGCCCTTTAAGAGGTGGACCTGGGAAGCTTACGGACCTTTAAAATTGGCAATACTTTAAGGTGACTGGCCTATGAAGAGGATGACCATGGAAGTGGACAGTCCTTAAAGATGCATTATTGTGTGTGGGTGGCCTTCTAAGAGACAACCCTGGGAATGGACAGACCTTTGGAAATGTCAATGTGGCTTATGAAGTGGAAAGCCACTTGAACATGTGACATGTTTTGCGGACTGGCCCTTTAAGAGGCAGACCCTAGAAGTGGAC
This sequence comes from Eleutherodactylus coqui, assembly GCF_035609145.1. Classification (NCBI taxonomy): domain Eukaryota; kingdom Metazoa; phylum Chordata; class Amphibia; order Anura; family Eleutherodactylidae; genus Eleutherodactylus; species Eleutherodactylus coqui. The sequence continues at coordinate 544,983 of NW_027102418.1, forward strand.
AAACCCTTGAAGAGGTGACAAATTTAGGGAATTATGTCCTTTAAGAGGTTGACCAGGGTTGTGTACAAACCCTCAAAACAACAGCATTTTAAGTGTACTGGCCCTTTAAGAGGTGGACCTGGGAAGCTTACGGACCTTTAAAATTGGCAATACTTTAAGGTGACTGGCCTATGAAGAGGATGACCATGGAAGTGGACAGTCCTTAAAGATGCATTATTGTGTGTGGGTGGCCTTCTAAGAGACAACCCTGGGAATGGACAGACCTTTGGAAATGTCAATGTGGCTTATGAAGTGGAAAGCCACTTGAACATGTGACATGTTTTGCGGACTGGCCCTTTAAGAGGCAGACCCTAGAAGTGGACAAACCCTTGAAGAGGTGACAAATTTAGGGAATTATGTCCTTTAAGAGGTTGACCAGGGTTGTGTACAAACCCTTGAAACAACAGCATTTTAAGTGTACTGGCCCTTTAAGAGGTGGACCTGGGAAGCTTACAGACCTTTAAAATTGGCAATACTTTAAGGTGACTGGCCTATGAAGAGGATGACCATGGAAGTGGACAGTCCTTAAAGATGCATTATTGTGTGTGGGTGGCCTTCTAAGAGACAACCCTGGGAATGGACAGACCTTTGGAAATGTCAATGTGGCTTATGAAGTGGAAAGCCACTTGAACATGTGACATGTTTTGCGGACTGGCCCTTTAAGAGGCAGACCCTAGAAGTGGACAAACCCTTGAAGAGGTGACAAATTTAGGGAATTATGTCCTTTAAGAGGTTGACCAGGGTTGTGTACAAACCCTCAAAACAACAGCATTTTAAGTGTACTGGCCCTTTAAGAGGTGGACCTGGGAAGCTTACGGACCTTTAAAATTGGCAATACTTTAAGGTGACTGGCCTATGAAGAGGATGACCATGGAAGTGGACAGTCCTTAAAGATGCATTATTGTGTGTGGGTGGCCTTCTAAGAGACAACCTTGGGAATGGACAGACCTTTGGAAATGTCAATGTGGCTTATGAAGTGGAAAGCCACTTGAACATGTGACATGTTTTGCGGACTGGCCCTTTAAGAGGCAGACCCTAGAAGTGGACAAACCCTTGAAGAGGTGACAAATTTAGGGAATTATGTCCTTTAAGAGGTTGACCAGGGTTGTGTACAAACCCTTGAAACAACAGCATTTTAAGTGTACTGGCCCTTTAAGAGGTGGACCTGGGAAGCTTACAGACCTTTAAAATTGGCAATACTTTAAGGTGACTGGCCTATGAAGAGGATGACCATGGAAGTGGACAGTCCTTAAAGATGCATTATTGTGTGTGGGTGGCCTTCTAAGAGACAACCCTGGGAATGGACAGACCTTTGGAAATGTCAATGTGGCTTATGAAGTGGAAAGCCACTTGAACATGTGACATGTTTTGCGGACTGGCCCTTTAAGAGGCAGACCCTAGAAGTGGACAAACCCTTGAAGAGGTGACAAATTTAGGGAATTATGTCCTTTAAGAGGTTGACCAGGGTTGTGTACAAACCCTCAAAACAACAGCATTTCAAGTGTACTGGCCCTTTAAGAGGTGGACCTGGGAAGCTTACGGACCTTTAAAATTGGCAATACTTTAAGGTGACTGGCCTATGAAGAGGATGACCATGGAAGTGGACAGTCCTTAAAGATGCATTATTGTGTGTGGGTGGCCTTCTAAGAGACAACCCTGGGAATGGACAGACCTTTGGAAATGTCAATGTGGCTTATGAAGTGGAAAGCCACTTGAATATGTGACATGTTTTGCGGACTGGCCCTTTAAGAGGCAGACCCTATAAGTGGACAAACCCTTGAAGAGGTGACAAATTTAGGGAATTATGTCCTTTAAGAGGTTGACCAGGGTTGTGTACAAACCCTCAAAACAACAGCATTTTAAGTGTACTGGCCCTTTAAGAGGTGGACCTGGGAAGCTTACGGACCTTTAAAATTGGCAATACTTTAAGGTGACTGGCCTATGAAGAGGATGACCATGGAAGTGGACAGTCCTTAAAGATGCATTATTGTGTGTGGGTGGCCTTCTAAGAGACAACCCTGGGAATGGACAGACCTTTGGAAATGTCAATGTGGCTTATGAAGTGGAAATCCACTTGAACATGTGACATGTTTTGCGGACTGGCCTTTTAAGAGGCAGACCCTAGAAGTGGACAAACCCTTGAAGAGGTGACAAATTTAGGGAATTATGTCCTTTAAGAGGTTGACCAGGGTTGTGTACAAACCCTCAAAACAACAGCATTTTAAGTGTACTGGCCCTTTAAGAGGTGGACCTGGGAAGCTTACAGACCTTTAAAATTGGCAATACTTTAAGGTGACTGGCCTATGAAGAGGATGACCATGGAAGTGGACAGTCCTTAAAGATGCATTATTGTGTGTGGGTGGCCTTCTAAGAGACAACCCTGGGAATGGACAGACCTTTGGAAATGTCAATGTGGCTTATGAAGTGGAAAGCCACTTGAACATGTGACATGTTTTGCGGACTGGCCCTTTAAGAGGCAGACCCTAGAAGTGGACAAACCCTTGAAGAGGTGACAAATTTAGGGAATTATGTCCTTTAAGAGGTTGACCAGGGTTGTGTACAAACCCTCAAAACAACAGCATTTTAAGTGTACTGGCCCTTTAAGAGGTGGACCTGGGAAGCTTACGGACCTTTAAAATTGGCAATACTTTAAGGTGACTGGCCTATGAAGAGGATGACCATGGAAGTGGACAGTCCTTAAAGATGCATTATTGTGTGTGGGTGGCCTTCTAAGAGACAACCCTGGGAATGGACAGACCTTTGGAAATGTCAATGTGGCTTATGAAGTGGAAAGCCACTTGAACATGTGACATGTTTTGCGGACTGGCCCTTTAAGAGGCAGACCCTAGAAGTGGACAAACCCTTGAAGAGGTGACAAATTTAGGGAATTATGTCCTTTAAGAGGTTGACCAGGGTTGTGTACAAACCCTTGAAACAACAGCATTTTAAGTGTACTGGCCCTTTAAGAGGTGGACCTGGGAAGCTTACAGACCTTTAAAATTGGCAATACTTTAAGGTGACTGGCCTATGAAGAGGATGACCATGGAAGTGGACAGTCCTTAAAGATGCATTATTGTGTGTGGGTGGCCTTCTAAGAGACAACCCTGGGAATGGACAGACCTTTGGAAATGTCAATGTGGCTTATGAAGTGGAAAGCCACTTGAACATGTGACATGTTTTGCGGACTGGCCCTTTAAGAGGCAGACCCTAGAAGTGGACAAACCCTTGAAGAGGTGACAAATTTAGGGAATTATGTCCTTTAAGAGGTTGACCAGGGTTGTGTACAAACCCTCGAAACAACAGCATTTCAAGTGTACTGGCCCTTTAAGAGGTGGACCTGGGAAGCTTACGGACCTTTAAAATTGGCAATACTTTAAGGTGACTGGCCTATGAAGAGGATGACCATGGAAGTGGACAGTCCTTAAAGATGCATTATTGTGTGTGGGTGGCCTTCTAAGAGACAACCCTGGGAATGGACAGACCTTTGGAAATGTCAATGTGGCTTATGAAGTGGAAAGCCACTTGAACATGTGACATGTTTTGCGGACTGGCCCTTTAAGAGGCAGACCCTAGAAGTGGACAAACCCTTGAAGAGGTGACAAATTTAGGGAATTATGTCCTTTAAGAGGTTGACCAGGGTTGTGTACAAACCCTCAAAACAACAGCATTTTAAGTGTACTGGCCCTTTAAGAGGTGGACCTGGGAAGCTTACGGACCTTTAAAATTGGCAATACTTTAAGGTGACTGGCCTATGAAGAGGATGACCATGGAAGTGGACAGTCCTTAAAGATGCATTATTGTGTGTGGGTGGCCTTCTAAGAGACAACCCTGGGAATGGACAGACCTTTGGAAATGTCAATGTGGCTTATGAAGTGGAAAGCCACTTGAACATGTGACATGTTTTGCGGACTGGCCCTTTAAGAGGCAGACCCTAGAAGTGGACAAACCCTTGAAGAGGTGACAAATTTAGGGAATTATGTCCTTTAAGAGGTTGACCAGGGTTGTGTACAAACCCTCAAAACAACAGCATTTTAAGTGTACTGGCCCTTTAAGAGGTGGACCTGGGAAGCTTACGGACCTTTAAAATTGGCAATACTTTAAGGTGACTGGCCTATGAAGAGGATGACCATGGAAGTGGACAGTCCTTAAAGATGCATTATTGTGTGTGGGTGGCCTTCTAAGAGACAACCTTGGGAATGGACAGACCTTTGGAAATGTCAATGTGGCTTATGAAGTGGAAAGCCACTTGAACATGTGACATGTTTTGCGGACTGGCCCTTTAAGAGGCAGACCCTAGAAGTGGACAAACCCTTGAAGAGGTGACAAATTTAGGGAATTATGTCCTTTAAGAGGTTGACCAGGGTTGTGTACAAACCCTTGAAACAACAGCATTTTAAGTGTACTGGCCCTTTAAGAGGTGGACCTGGGAAGCTTACAGACCTTTAAAATTGGCAATACTTTAAGGTGACTGGCCTATGAAGAGGATGACCATGGAAGTGGACAGTCCTTAAAGATGCATTATTGTGTGTGGGTGGCCTTCTAAGAGACAACCCTGGGAATGGACAGACCTTTGGAAATGTCAATGTGGCTTATGAAGTGGAAAGCCACTTGAACATGTGACATGTTTTGCGGACTGGCCCTTTAAGAGGCAGACCCTAGAAGTGGACAAACCCTTGAAGAGGTGACAAATTTAGGGAATTATGTCCTTTAAGAGGTTGACCAGGGTTGAGTACAAACCCTTGAAACAACAGCATTTTAAGTGTACTGGCCCTTTAAGAGGTGGACCTGGGAAGCTTACAGACCTTTAAAATTGGCAATACTTTAAGGTGACTGGCCTATGAAGAGGATGACCATGGAAGTGGACAGTCCTTAAAGATGCATTATTGTGTGTGGGTGGCCTTCTAAGAGACAACCCTGGGAATGGACAGACCTTTGGAAATGTCAATGTGGCTTATGAAGTGGAAAGCCACTTGAACATGTGACATGTTTTGCGGACTGGCCCTTTAAGAGGCAGACCCTAGAAGTGGACAAACCCTTGAAGAGGTGACAAATTTAGGGAATTATGTCCTTTAAGAGGTTGACCAGGGTTGTGTACAAACCCTCAAAACAACAGCATTTCAAGTGTACTGGCCCTTTAAGAGGTGGACCTGGGAAGCTTACGGACCTTTAAAATTGGCAATACTTTAAGGTGACTGGCCTATGAAGAGGATGACCATGGAAGTGGACAGTCCTTAAAGATGCATTATTGTGTGTGGGTGGCCTTCTAAGAGACAACCCTGGGAATGGACAGACCTTTGGAAATGTCAATGTGGCTTATGAAGTGGAAAGCCACTTGAATATGTGACATGTTTTGCGGACTGGCCCTTTAAGAGGCAGACCCTATAAGTGGACAAACCCTTGAAGAGGTGACAAATTTAGGGAATTATGTCCTTTAAGAGGTTGACCAGGGTTGTGTACAAACCCTCAAAACAACAGCATTTTAAGTGTACTGGCCCTTTAAGAGGTGGACCTGGGAAGCTTACGGACCTTTAAAATTGGCAATACTTTAAGGTGACTGGCCTATGAAGAGGATGACCATGGAAGTGGACAGTCCTTAAAGATGCATTATTGTGTGTGGGTGGCCTTCTAAGAGACAACCCTGGGAATGGACAGACCTTTGGAAATGTCAATGTGGCTTATGAAGTGGAAATCCACTTGAACATGTGACATGTTTTGCGGACTGGCCTTTTAAGAGGCAGACCCTAGAAGTGGACAAACCCTTGAAGAGGTGACAAATTTAGGGAATTATGTCCTTTAAGAGGTTGACCAGGGTTGTGTACAAACCCTCAAAACAACAGCATTTTAAGTGTACTGGCCCTTTAAGAGGTGGACCTGGGAAGCTTACAGACCTTTAAAATTGGCAATACTTTAAGGTGACTGGCCTATGAAGAGGATGACCATGGAAGTGGACAGTCCTTAAAGATGCATTATTGTGTGTGGGTGGCCTTCTAAGAGACAACCCTGGGAATGGACAGACCTTTGGAAATGTCAATGTGGCTTATGAAGTGGAAAGCCACTTGAACATGTGACATGTTTTGCGGACTGGCCCTTTAAGAGGCAGACCCTAGAAGTGGACAAACCCTTGAAGAGGTGACAAATTTAGGGAATTATGTCCTTTAAGAGGTTGACCAGGGTTGTGTACAAACCCTCAAAACAACAGCATTTTAAGTGTACTGGCCCTTTAAGAGGTGGACCTGGGAAGCTTACGGACCTTTAAAATTGGCAATACTTTAAGGTGACTGGCCTATGAAGAGGATGACCATGGAAGTGGACAGTCCTTAAAGATGCATTATTGTGTGTGGGTGGCCTTCTAAGAGACAACCCTGGGAATGGACAGACCTTTGGAAATGTCAATGTGGCTTATGAAGTGGAAAGCCACTTGAACATGTGACATGTTTTGCGGACTGGCCCTTTAAGAGGCAGACCCTAGAAGTGGACAAACCCTTGAAGAGGTGACAAATTTAGGGAATTATGTCCTTTAAGAGGTTGACCAGGGTTGTGTACAAACCCTTGAAACAACAGCATTTTAAGTGTACTGGCCCTTTAAGAGGTGGACCTGGGAAGCTTACAGACCTTTAAAATTGGCAATACTTTAAGGTGACTGGCCTATGAAGAGGATGACCATGGAAGTGGACAGTCCTTAAAGATGCATTATTGTGTGTGGGTGGCCTTCTAAGAGACAACCCTGGGAATGGACAGACCTTTGGAAATGTCAATGTGGCTTATGAAGTGGAAAGCCACTTGAACATGTGACATGTTTTGCGGACTGGCCCTTTAAGAGGCAGACCCTAGAAGTGGACAAACCCTTGAAGAGGTGACAAATTTAGGGAATTATGTCCTTTAAGAGGTTGACCAGGGTTGTGTACAAACCCTCAAAACAACAGCATTTCAAGTGTACTGGCCCTTTAAGAGGTGGACCTGGGAAGCTTACGGACCTTTAAAATTGGCAATACTTTAAGGTGACTGGCCTATGAAGAGGATGACCATGGAAGTGGACAGTCCTTAAAGATGCATTATTGTGTGTGGGTGGCCTTCTAAGAGACAACCCTGGGAATGGACAGACCTTTGGAAATGTCAATGTGGCTTATGAAGTGGAAAGCCACTTGAACATGTGACATGTTTTGCGGACTGGCCCTTTAAGAGGCAGACCCTAGAAGTGGACAAACCCTTGAAGAGGTGACAAATTTAGGGAATTATGTCCTTTAAGAGGTTGACCAGGGTTGTGTACAAACCCTCAAAACAACAGCATTTTAAGTGTACTGGCCCTTTAAGAGGTGGACCTGGGAAGCTTACGGACCTTTAAAATTGGCAATACTTTAAGGTGACTGGCCTATGAAGAGGATGACCATGGAAGTGGACAGTCCTTAAAGATGCATTATTGTGTGTGGGTGGCCTTCTAAGAGACAACCCTGGGAATGGACAGACCTTTGGAAATGTCAATGTGGCTTATGAAGTGGAAAGCCACTTGAACATGTGACATGTTTTGCGGACTGGCCCTTTAAGAGGCAGACCCTAGAAGTGGACAAACCCTTGAAGAGGTGACAAATTTAGGGAATTATGTCCTTTAAGAGGTTGACCAGGGTTGTGTACAAACCCTTGAAACAACAGCATTTTAAGTGTACTGGCCCTTTAAGAGGTGGACCTGGGAAGCTTACAGACCTTTAAAATTGGCAATACTTTAAGGTGACTGGCCTATGAAGAGGATGACCATGGAAGTGGACAGTCCTTAAAGATGCATTATTGTGTGTGGGTGGCCTTCTAAGAGACAACCCTGGGAATGGACAGACCTTTGGAAATGTCAATGTGGCTTATGAAGTGGAAAGCCACTTGAACATGTGACATGTTTTGCGGACTGGCCCTTTAAGAGGCAGACCCTAGAAGTGGACAAACCCTTGAAGAGGTGACAAATTTAGGGAATTATGTCCTTTAAGAGGTTGACCAGGGTTGTGTACAAACCCTCAAAACAACAGCATTTTAAGTGTACTGGCCCTTTAAGAGGTGGACCTGGGAAGCTTACGGACCTTTAAAATTGGCAATACTTTAAGGTGACTGGCCTATGAAGAGGATGACCATGGAAGTGGACAGTCCTTAAAGATGCATTATTGTGTGTGGGTGGCCTTCTAAGAGACAACCTTGGGAATGGACAGACCTTTGGAAATGTCAATGTGGCTTATGAAGTGGAAAGCCACTTGAACATGTGACATGTTTTGCGGACTGGCCCTTTAAGAGGCAGACCCTAGAAGTGGACAAACCCTTGAAGAGGTGACAAATTTAGGGAATTATGTCCTTTAAGAGGTTGACCAGGGTTGTGTACAAACCCTTGAAACAACAGCATTTTAAGTGTACTGGCCCTTTAAGAGGTGGACCTGGGAAGCTTACAGACCTTTAAAATTGGCAATACTTTAAGGTGACTGGCCTATGAAGAGGATGACCATGGAAGTGGACAGTCCTTAAAGATGCATTATTGTGTGTGGGTGGCCTTCTAAGAGACAACCCTGGGAATGGACAGACCTTTGGAAATGTCAATGTGGCTTATGAAGTGGAAAGCCACTTGAACATGTGACATGTTTTGCGGACTGGCCCTTTAAGAGGCAGACCCTAGAAGTGGACAAACCCTTGAAGAGGTGACAAATTTAGGGAATTATGTCCTTTAAGAGGTTGACCAGGGTTGTGTACAAACCCTTGAAACAACAGCATTTTAAGTGTACTGGCCCTTTAAGAGGTGGACCTGGGAAGCTTACGGACCTTTAAAATTGGCAATACTTTAAGGTGACTGGCCTATGAAGAGGATGACCATGGAAGTGGACAGTCCTTAAAGATGCATTATTGTGTGTGGGTGGCCTTCTAAGAGACAACCCTGGGAATGGACAGACCTTTGGAAATGTCAATGTGGCTTATGAAGTGGAAAGCCACTTGAACATGTGACATGTTTTGCGGACTGGCCCTTTAAGAGGCAGACCCTAGAAGTGGACAAACCCTTGAAGAGGTGACAAATTTAGGGAATTATGTCCTTTAAGAGGTTGACCAGGGTTGTGTACAAACCCTTGAAACAACAGCATTTTAAGTGTACTGGCCCTTTAAGAGGTGGACCTGGGAAGCTTACAGACCTTTAAAATTGGCAATACTTTAAGGTGACTGGCCTATGAAGAGGATGACCATGGAAGTGGACAGTCCTTAAAGATGCATTATTGTGTGTGGGTGGCCTTCTAAGAGACAACCCTGGGAATGGACAGACCTTTGGAAATGTCAATGTGGCTTATGAAGTGGAAAGCCACTTGAACATGTGACATGTTTTGCGGACTGGCCCTTTAAGAGGCAGACCCTAGAAGTGGACAAACCCTTGAAGAGGTGACAAATTTAGGGAATTATGTCCTTTAAGAGGTTGACCAGGGTTGTGTACAAACCCTCAAAACAACAGCATTTTAAGTGTACTGGCCCTTTAAGAGGTGGACCTGGGAAGCTTACGGACCTTTAAAATTGGCAATACTTTAAGGTGACTGGCCTATGAAGAGGATGACCATGGAAGTGGACAGTCCTTAAAGATGCATTATTGTGTGTGGGTGGCCTTCTAAGAGACAACCTTGGGAATGGACAGACCTTTGGAAATGTCAATGTGGCTTATGAAGTGGAAAGCCACTTGAACATGTGACATGTTTTGCGGACTGGCCCTTTAAGAGGCAGACCCTAGAAGTGGACAAACCCTTGAAGAGGTGACAAATTTAGGGAATTATGTCCTTTAAGAGGTTGACCAGGGTTGTGTACAAACCCTTGAAACAACAGCATTTTAAGTGTACTGGCCCTTTAAGAGGTGGACCTGGGAAGCTTACAGACCTTTAAAATTGGCAATACTTTAAGGTGACTGGCCTATGAAGAGGATGACCATGGAAGTGGACAGTCCTTAAAGATGCATTATTGTGTGTGGGTGGCCTTCTAAGAGACAACCCTGGGAATGGACAGACCTTTGGAAATGTCAATGTGGCTTATGAAGTGGAAAGCCACTTGAACATGTGACATGTTTTGCGGACTGGCCCTTTAAGAGGCAGACCCTAGAAGTGGACAAACCCTTGAAGAGGTGACAAATTTAGGGAATTATGTCCTTTAAGAGGTTGACCAGGGTTGAGTACAAACCCTTGAAACAACAGCATTTTAAGTGTACTGGCCCTTTAAGAGGTGGACCTGGGAAGCTTACAGACCTTTAAAATTGGCAATACTTTAAGGTGACTGGCCTATGAAGAGGATGACCATGGAAGTGGACAGTCCTTAAAGATGCATTATTGTGTGTGGGTGGCCTTCTAAGAGACAACCCTGGGAATGGACAGACCTTTGGAAATGTCAATGTGGCTTATGAAGTGGAAAGCCACTTGAACATGTGACATGTTTTGCGGACTGGCCCTTTAAGAGGCAGACCCTAGAAGTGGACAAACCCTTGAAGAGGTGACAAATTTAGGGAATTATGTCCTTTAAGAGGTTGACCAGGGTTGTGTACAAACCCTCAAAACAACAGCATTTTAAGTGTACTGGCCCTTTAAGAGGTGGACCTGGGAAGCTTACGGACCTTTAAAATTGGCAATACTTTAAGGTGACTGGCCTATGAAGAGGATGACCATGGAAGTGGACAGTCCTTAAAGATGCATTATTGTGTGTGGGTGGCCTTCTAAGAGACAACCCTGGGAATGGACAGACCTTTGGAAATGTCAATGTGGCTTATGAAGTGGAAAGCCACTTGAACATGTGACATGTTTTGCGGACTGGCCCTTTAAGAGGCAGACCCTAGAAGTGGACAAACCCTTGAAGAGGTGACAAATTTAGGGAATTATGTCCTTTAAGAGGTTGACCAGGGTTGTGTACAAACCCTTGAAACAACAGCATTTTAAGTGTACTGGCCCTTTAAGAGGTGGACCTGGGAAGCTTACAGACCTTTAAAATTGGCAATACTTTAAGGTGACTGGCCTATGAAGAGGATGACCATGGAAGTGGACAGTCCTTAAAGATGCATTATTGTGTGTGGGTGGCCTTCTAAGATACAACCCTGGGAATGGACAGACCTTTGGAAATGTCAATGTGGCTTATGAAGTGGAAAGCCACTTGAACATGTGACATGTAATAATAATAATAATAATAATCTTTATTTGTATAGCGCCAACATATTCCGCAGCGCTTACATGTTTTGCGGACTGGCCCTTTAAGAGGCAGACCCTAGAAGTGGACAAACCCTTGAAGAGGTGACAAATTTAGGGAATTATGTCCTTTAAGAGGTTGACCAGGGTTGTGTACAAACCCTCGAAACAACAGCATTTTAAGTGTACTGGCCCTTTAAGAGGTGGACCTGGGAAGCTTACGGACCTTTAAAATTGGCAATACTTTAAGGTGACTGGCCTATGAAGAGGATGACCATGGAAGTGGACAGTCCTTAAAGATGCATTATTGTGTGTGGGTGGCCTTCTAAGAGACAACCCTGGGAATGGACAGACCTTTGGAAATGTCAATGTGGCTTATGAAGTGGAAAGCCACTTGAACATGTGACATGTTTTGCGGACTGGCCCTTTAAGAGGCAGACCCTAGAAGTGGACAAACCCTTGAAGAGGTGACAAATTTAGGGAATTATGTCCTTTAAGAGGTTGACCAGGGTTGTGTACAAACCCTCAAAACAACAGCATTTTAAGTGTACTGGCCCTTTAAGAGGTGGACCTGGGAAGCTTACGGACCTTTAAAATTGGCAATACTTTAAGGTGACTGGCCTATGAAGAGGATGACCATGGAAGTGGACAGTCCTTAAAGATGCATTATTGTGTGTGGGTGGCCTTCTAAGAGACAACCCTGGGAATGGACAGACCTTTGGAAATGTCAATGTGGCTTATGAAGTGGAAAGCCACTTGAACATGTGACATGTTTTGCGGACTGGCCCTTTAAGAGGCAGACCCTAGAAGTGGACAAACCCTTGAAGAGGTGACAAATTTAGGGAATTATGTCCTTTAAGAGGTTGACCAGGGTTGTGTACAAACCCTTGAAACAACAGCATTTTAAGTGTACTGGCCCTTTAAGAGGTGGACCTGGGAAGCTTACAGACCTTTAAAATTGGCAATACTTTAAGGTGACTGGCCTATGAAGAGGATGACCATGGAAGTGGACAGTCCTTAAAGATGCATTATTGTGTGTGGGTGGCCTTCTAAGAGACAACCCTGGGAATGGACAGACCTTTGGAAATGTCAATGTGGCTTATGAAGTGGAAAGCCACTTGAACATGTGACATGTTTTGCGGACTGGCCCTTTAAGAGGCAGACCGTAGAAGTGGACAAACCCTTGAAGAGGTGACAAATTTAGGGAATTATGTCCTTTAAGAGGTTGACCAGGGTTGTGTACAAACCCTCAAAACAACAGCATTTTAAGTGTACTGGCCCTTTAAGAGGTGGACCTGGGAAGCTTACGGACCTTTAAAATTGGCAATACTTTAAGGTGACTGGCCTATGAAGAGGATGACCATGGAAGTGGACAGTCCTTAAAGATGCATTATTGTGTGTGGGTGGCCTTCTAAGAGACAACCCTGGGAATGGACAGACCTTTGGAAATGTCAATGTGGCTTATGAAGTGGAAAGCCACTTGAACATGTGACATGTTTTGCGGACTGGCCCTTTAAGAGGCAGACCCTAGAAGTGGACAAACCCTTGAAGAGGTGACAAATTTAGGGAATTATGTCCTTTAAGAGGTTGACCAGGGTTGTGTACAAACCCTCAAAACAACAGCATTTTAAGTGTACTGGCCCTTTAAGAGGTGGACCTGGGAAGCTTACGGACCTTTAAAATTGGCAATACTTTAAGGTGACTGGCCTATGAAGAGGATGACCATGGAAGTGGACAGTCCTTAAAGATGCATTATTGTGTGTGGGTGGCCTTCTAAGAGACAACCCTGGGAATGGACAGACCTTTGGAAATGTCAATGTGGCTTATGAAGTGGAAAGCCACTTGAACATGTGACATGTTTTGCGGACTGGCCCTTTAAGAGGCAGACCCTAGAAGTGGACAAACCCTTGAAGAGGTGACAAATTTAGGGAATTATGTCCTTTAAGAGGTTGACCAGGGTTGTGTACAAACCCTCAAAACAACAGCATTTTAAGTGTACTGGCCCTTTAAGAGGTGGACCTGGGAAGCTTACGGACCTTTAAAATTGGCAATACTTTAAGGTGACTCTATGAAGACGATGACCATGGAAGTGGACAGTCCTTAAAGATGCATTATTGTGTGTGGGTGGCCTTCTAAGAGACAACCCTGGGAATGGACAGACCTTTGGAAATGTCAATGTGGCTTATGAAGTGGAAAGCCACTTGAACATGTGACATGTTTTGCGGACTGGCCCTTTAAGAGGCAGACCCTAGAAGTGGACAAACCCTTGAAGAGGTGACAAATTTAGGGAATTATGTCCTTTAAGAGGTTGACCAGGGTTGTGTACAAACCCTCAAAACAACAGCATTTTAAGTGTACTGGCCCTTTAAGAGGTGGACCTGGGAAGCTTACGGACCTTTAAAATTGGCAATACTTTAAGGTGACTGGCCTATGAAGAGGATGACCATGGAAGTGGACAGTCCTTAAAGATGCATTATTGTGTGTGGGTGGCCTTCTAAGAGACAACCTTGGGAATGGACAGACCTTTGGAAATGTCAATGTGGCTTATGAAGTGGAAAGCCACTTGAACATGTGACATGTTTTGCGGACTGGCCCTTTAAGAGGCAGACCCTAGAAGTGGACAAACCCTTGAAGAGGTGACAAATTTAGGGAATTATGTCCTTTAAGAGGTTGACCAGGGTTGTGTACAAACCCTTGAAACAACAGCATTTTAAGTGTACTGGCCCTTTAAGAGGTGGACCTGGGAAGCTTACAGACCTTTAAAATTGGCAATACTTTAAGGTGACTGGCCTATGAAGAGGATGACCATGGAAGTGGACAGTCCTTAAAGATGCATTATTGTGTGTGGGTGGCCTTCTAAGAGACAACCCTGGGAATGGACAGACCTTTGGAAATGTCAATGTGGCTTATGAAGTGGAAAGCCACTTGAACATGTGACATGTTTTGCGGACTGGCCCTTTAAGAGGCAGACCCTAGAAGTGGACAAACCCTTGAAGAGGTGACAAATTTAGGGAATTATGTCCTTTAAGAGGTTGACCAGGGTTGTGTACAAACCCTTGAAACAACAGCATTTTAAGTGTACTGGCCCTTTAAGAGGTGGACCTGGGAAGCTTACGGACCTTTAAAATTGGCAATACTTTAAGGTGACTGGCCTATGAAGAGGATGACCATGGAAGTGGACAGTCCTTAAAGATGCATTATTGTGTGTGGGTGGCCTTCTAAGAGACAACCCTGGGAATGGACAGACCTTTGGAAATGTCAATGTGGCTTATGAAGTGGAAAGCCACTTGAACATGTGACATGTTTTGCGGACTGGCCCTTTAAGAGGCAGACCCTAGAAGTGGACAAACCCTTGAAGAGGTGACAAATTTAGGGAATTATGTCCTTTAAGAGGTTGACCAGGGTTGTGTACAAACCCTTGAAACAACAGCATTTTAAGTGTACTGGCCCTTTAAGAGGTGGACCTGGGAAGCTTACAGACCTTTAAAATTGGCAATACTTTAAGGTGACTGGCCTATGAAGAGGATGACCATGGAAGTGGACAGTCCTTAAAGATGCATTATTGTGTGTGGGTGGCCTTCTAAGAGACAACCCTGGGAATGGACAGACCTTTGGAAATGTCAATGTGGCTTATGAAGTGGAAAGCCACTTGAACATGTGACATGTTTTGCGGACTGGCCCTTTAAGAGGCAGACCCTAGAAGTGGACAAACCCTTGAAGAGGTGACAAATTTAGGGAATTATGTCCTTTAAGAGGTTGACCAGGGTTGTGTACAAACCCTTGAAACAACAGCATTTTAAGTGTACTGGCCCTTTAAGAGGTGGACCTGGGAAGCTTACAGACCTTTAAAATTGGCAATACTTTAAGGTGACTGGCCTATGAAGAGGATGACCATGGAAGTGGACAGTCCTTAAAGATGCATTATTGTGTGTGGGTGGCCTTCTAAGAGACAACCCTGGGAATGGACAGACCTTTGGAAATGTCAATGTGGCTTATGAAGTGGAAAGCCACTTGAACATGTGACATGTTTTGCGGACTGGCCCTTTAAGAGGCAGACCCTAGAAGTGGACAAACCCTTGAAGAGGTGACAAATTTAGGGAATTATGTCCTTTAAGAGGTTGACCAGGGTTGTGTACAAACCCTCAAAACAACAGCATTTCAAGTGTACTGGCCCTTTAAGAGGTGGACCTGGGAAGCTTACGGACCTTTAAAATTGGCAATACTTTAAGGTGACTGGCCTATGAAGAGGATGACCATGGAAGTGGACAGTCCTTAAAGATGCATTATTGTGTGTGGGTGGCCTTCTAAGAGACAACCCTGGGAATGGACAGACCTTTGGAAATGTCAATGTGGCTTATGAAGTGGAAAGCCACTTGAATATGTGACATGTTTTGCGGACTGGCCCTTTAAGAGGCAGACCCTATAAGTGGACAAACCCTTGAAGAGGTGACAAATTTAGGGAATTATGTCCTTTAAGAGGTTGACCAGGGTTGTGTACAAACCCTCAAAACAACAGCATTTTAAGTGTACTGGCCCTTTAAGAGGTGGACCTGGGAAGCTTACGGACCTTTAAAATTGGCAATACTTTAAGGTGACTGGCCTATGAAGAGGATGACCATGGAAGTGGACAGTCCTTAAAGATGCATTATTGTGTGTGGGTGGCCTTCTAAGAGACAACCCTGGGAATGGACAGACCTTTGGAAATGTCAATGTGGCTTATGAAGTGGAAAGCCACTTGAACATGTGACATGTTTTGCGGACTGGCCCTTTAAGAGGCAGACCCTAGAAGTGGACAAACCCTTGAAGAGGTGACAAATTTAGGGAATTATGTCCTTTAAGAGGTTGACCAGGGTTGTGTACAAACCCTTGAAACAACAGCATTTTAAGTGTACTGGCCCTTTAAGAGGTGGACCTGGGAAGCTTACAGACCTTTAAAATTGGCAATACTTTAAGGTGACTGGCCTATGAAGAGGATGACCATGGAAGTGGACAGTCCTTAAAGATGCATTATTGTGTGTGGGTGGCCTTCTAAGATACAACCCTGGGAATGGACAGACCTTTGGAAATGTCAATGTGGCTTATGAAGTGGAAAGCCACTTGAACATGTGACATGTTTTGCGGACTGGCCCTTTAAGAGGCAGACCCTAGAAGTGGACAAACCCTTGAAGAGGTGACAAATTTAGGGAATTATGTCCTTTAAGAGGTTGACCAGGGTTGTGTACAAACCCTCGAAACAACAGCATTTTAAGTGTACTGGCCCTTTAAGAGGTGGACCTGGGAAGCTTACGGACCTTTAAAATTGGCAATACTTTAAGGTGACTGGCCTATGAAGAGGATGACCATGGAAGTGGACAGTCCTTAAAGATGCATTATTGTGTGTGGGTGGCCTTCTAAGAGACAACCCTGGGAATGGACAGACCTTTGGAAATGTCAATGTGGCTTATGAAGTGGAAAGCCACTTGAACATGTGACATGTTTTGCGGACTGGCCCTTTAAGAGGCAGACCCTAGAAGTGGACAAACCCTTGAAGAGGTGACAAATTTAGGGAATTATGTCCTTTAAGAGGTTGACCAGGGTTGTGTACAAACCCTCAAAACAACAGCATTTTAAGTGTACTGGCCCTTTAAGAGGTGGACCTGGGAAGCTTACGGACCTTTAAAATTGGCAATACTTTAAGGTGACTGGCCTATGAAGAGGATGACCATGGAAGTGGACAGTCCTTAAAGATGCATTATTGTGTGTGGGTGGCCTTCTAAGAGACAACCCTGGGAATGGACAGACCTTTGGAAATGTCAATGTGGCTTATGAAGTGGAAAGCCACTTGAACATGTGACATGTTTTGCGGACTGGCCCTTTAAGAGGCAGACCCTAGAAGTGGACAAACCCTTGAAGAGGTGACAAATTTAGGGAATTATGTCCTTTAAGAGGTTGACCAGGGTTGTGTACAAACCCTTGAAACAACAGCATTTTAAGTGTACTGGCCCTTTAAGAGGTGGACCTGGGAAGCTTACAGACCTTTAAAATTGGCAATACTTTAAGGTGACTGGCCTATGAAGAGGATGACCATGGAAGTGGACAGTCCTTAAAGATGCATTATTGTGTGTGGGTGGCCTTCTAAGAGACAACCCTGGGAATGGACAGACCTTTGGAAATGTCAATGTGGCTTATGAAGTGGAAAGCCACTTGAACATGTGACATGTTTTGCGGACTGGCCCTTTAAGAGGCAGACCGTAGAAGTGGACAAACCCTTGAAGAGGTGACAAATTTAGGGAATTATGTCCTTTAAGAGGTTGACCAGGGTTGTGTACAAACCCTCAAAACAACAGCATTTTAAGTGTACTGGCCCTTTAAGAGGTGGACCTGGGAAGCTTACGGACCTTTAAAATTGGCAATACTTTAAGGTGACTGGCCTATGAAGAGGATGACCATGGAAGTGGACAGTCCTTAAAGATGCATTATTGTGTGTGGGTGGCCTTCTAAGAGACAACCCTGGGAATGGACAGACCTTTGGAAATGTCAATGTGGCTTATGAAGTGGAAAGCCACTTGAACATGTGACATGTTTTGCGGACTGGCCCTTTAAGAGGCAGACCCTAGAAGTGGACAAACCCTTGAAGAGGTGACAAATTTAGGGAATTATGTCCTTTAAGAGGTTGACCAGGGTTGTGTACAAACCCTCAAAACAACAGCATTTTAAGTGTACTGGCCCTTTAAGAGGTGGACCTGGGAAGCTTACGGACCTTTAAAATTGGCAATACTTTAAGGTGACTGGCCTATGAAGAGGATGACCATGGAAGTGGACAGTCCTTAAAGATGCATTATTGTGTGTGGGTGGCCTTCTAAGAGACAACCCTGGGAATGGACAGACCTTTGGAAATGTCAATGTGGCTTATGAAGTGGAAAGCCACTTGAACATGTGACATGTTTTGCGGACTGGCCCTTTAAGAGGCAGACCCTAGAAGTGGACAAACCCTTGAAGAGGTGACAAATTTAGGGAATTATGTCCTTTAAGAGGTTGACCAGGGTTGTGTACAAACCCTCAAAACAACAGCATTTTAAGTGTACTGGCCCTTTAAGAGGTGGACCTGGGAAGCTTACGGACCTTTAAAATTGGCAATACTTTAAGGTGACTGGCCTATGAAGACGATGACCATGGAAGTGGACAGTCCTTAAAGATGCATTATTGTGTGTGGGTGGCCTTCTAAGAGACAACCCTGGGAATGGACAGACCTTTGGAAATGTCAATGTGGCTTATGAAGTGGAAAGCCACTTGAACATGTGACATGTTTTGCGGACTGGCCCTTTAAGAGGCAGACCCTAGAAGTGGACAAACCCTTGAAGAGGTGACAAATTTAGGGAATTATGTCCTTTAAGAGGTTGACCAGGGTTGTGTACAAACCCTCAAAACAACAGCATTTTAAGTGTACTGGCCCTTTAAGAGGTGGACCTGGGAAGCTTACGGACCTTTAAAATTGGCAATACTTTAAGGTGACTGGCCTATGAAGAGGATGACCATGGAAGTGGACAGTCCTTAAAGATGCATTATTGTGTGTGGGTGGCCTTCTAAGAGACAACCTTGGGAATGGACAGACCTTTGGAAATGTCAATGTGGCTTATGAAGTGGAAAGCCACTTGAACATGTGACATGTTTTGCGGACTGGCCCTTTAAGAGGCAGACCCTAGAAGTGGACAAACCCTTGAAGAGGTGACAAATTTAGGGAATTATGTCCTTTAAGAGGTTGACCAGGGTTGTGTACAAACCCTTGAAACAACAGCATTTTAAGTGTACTGGCCCTTTAAGAGGTGGACCTGGGAAGCTTACAGACCTTTAAAATTGGCAATACTTTAAGGTGACTGGCCTATGAAGAGGATGACCATGGAAGTGGACAGTCCTTAAAGATGCATTATTGTGTGTGGGTGGCCTTCTAAGAGACAACCCTGGGAATGGACAGACCTTTGGAAATGTCAATGTGGCTTATGAAGTGGAAAGCCACTTGAACATGTGACATGTTTTGCGGACTGGCCCTTTAAGAGGCAGACCCTAGAAGTGGACAAACCCTTGAAGAGGTGACAAATTTAGGGAATTATGTCCTTTAAGAGGTTGACCAGGGTTGTGTACAAACCCTTGAAACAACAGCATTTTAAGTGTACTGGCCCTTTAAGAGGTGGACCTGGGAAGCTTACGGACCTTTAAAATTGGCAATACTTTAAGGTGACTGGCCTATGAAGAGGATGACCATGGAAGTGGACAGTCCTTAAAGATGCATTATTGTGTGTGGGTGGCCTTCTAAGAGACAACCCTGGGAATGGACAGACCTTTGGAAATGTCAATGTGGCTTATGAAGTGGAAAGCCACTTGAACATGTGACATGTTTTGCGGACTGGCCCTTTAAGAGGCAGACCCTAGAAGTGGACAAACCCTTGAAGAGGTGACAAATTTAGGGAATTATGTCCTTTAAGAGGTTGACCAGGGTTGTGTACAAACCCTTGAAACAACAGCATTTTAAGTGTACTGGCCCTTTAAGAGGTGGACCTGGGAAGCTTACAGACCTTTAAAATTGGCAATACTTTAAGGTGACTGGCCTATGAAGAGGATGACCATGGAAGTGGACAGTCCTTAAAGATGCATTATTGTGTGTGGGTGGCCTTCTAAGAGACAACCCTGGGAATGGACAGACCTTTGGAAATGTCAATGTGGCTTATGAAGTGGAAAGCCACTTGAACATGTGACATGTTTTGCGGACTGGCCCTTTAAGAGGCAGACCCTAGAAGTGGACAAACCCTTGAAGAGGTGACAAATTTAGGGAATTATGTCCTTTAAGAGGTTGACCAGGGTTGTGTACAAACCCTTGAAACAACAGCATTTTAAGTGTACTGGCCCTTTAAGAGGTGGACCTGGGAAGCTTACGGACCTTTAAAATTGGCAATACTTTAAGGTGACTGGCCTATGAAGAGGATGACCATGGAAGTGGACAGTCCTTAAAGATGCATTATTGTGTGTGGGTGGCCTTCTAAGAGACAACCCTGGGAATGGACAGACCTTTGGAAATGTCAATGTGGCTTATGAAGTGGAAAGCCACTTGAACATGTGACATGTTTTGCGGACTGGCCCTTTAAGAGGCAGACCCTAGAAGTGGACAAACCCTTGAAGAGGTGACAAATTTAGGGAATTATGTCCTTTAAGAGGTTGACCAGGGTTGTGTACAAACCCTTGAAACAACAGCATTTTAAGTGTACTGGCCCTTTAAGAGGTGGACCTGGGAAGCTTACAGACCTTTAAAATTGGCAATACTTTAAGGTGACTGGCCTATGAAGAGGATGACCATGGAAGTGGACAGTCCTTAAAGATGCATTATTGTGTGTGGGTGGCCTTCTAAGAGACAACCCTGGGAATGGACAGACCTTTGGAAATGTCAATGTGGCTTATGAAGTGGAAAGCCACTTGAACATGTGACATGTTTTGCGGACTGGCCCTTTAAGAGGCAGACCCTAGAAGTGGACAAACCCTTGAAGAGGTGACAAATTTAGGGAATTATGTCCTTTAAGAGGTTGACCAGGGTTGTGTACAAACCCTCAAAACAACAGCATTTCAAGTGTACTGGCCCTTTAAGAGGTGGACCTGGGAAGCTTACGGACCTTTAAAATTGGCAATACTTTAAGGTGACTGGCCTATGAAGAGGATGACCATGGAAGTGGACAGTCCTTAAAGATGCATTATTGTGTGTGGGTGGCCTTCTAAGAGACAACCCTGGGAATGGACAGACCTTTGGAAATGTCAATGTGGCTTATGAAGTGGAAAGCCACTTGAATATGTGACATGTTTTGCGGACTGGCCCTTTAAGAGGCAGACCCTATAAGTGGACAAACCCTTGAAGAGGTGACAAATTTAGGGAATTATGTCCTTTAAGAGGTTGACCAGGGTTGTGTACAAACCCTCAAAACAACAGCATTTTAAGTGTACTGGCCCTTTAAGAGGTGGACCTGGGAAGCTTACGGACCTTTAAAATTGGCAATACTTTAAGGTGACTGGCCTATGAAGAGGATGACCATGGAAGTGGACAGTCCTTAAAGATGCATTATTGTGTGTGGGTGGCCTTCTAAGAGACAACCCTGGGAATGGACAGACCTTTGGAAATGTCAATGTGGCTTATGAAGTGGAAAGCCACTTGAACATGTGACATGTTTTGCGGACTGGCCCTTTAAGAGGCAGACCCTAGAAGTGGACAAACCCTTGAAGAGGTGACAAATTTAGGGAATTATGTCCTTTAAGAGGTTGACCAGGGTTGTGTACAAACCCTTGAAACAACAGCATTTTAAGTGTACTGGCCCTTTAAGAGGTGGACCTGGGAAGCTTACAGACCTTTAAAATTGGCAATACTTTAAGGTGACTGGCCTATGAAGAGGATGACCATGGAAGTGGACAGTCCTTAAAGATGCATTATTGTGTGTGGGTGGCCTTCTAAGATACAACCCTGGGAATGGACAGACCTTTGGAAATGTCAATGTGGCTTATGAAGTGGAAAGCCACTTGAACATGTGACATGTTTTGCGGACTGGCCCTTTAAGAGGCAGACCCTAGAAGTGGACAAACCCTTGAAGAGGTGACAAATTTAGGGAATTATGTCCTTTAAGAGGTTGACCAGGGTTGTGTACAAACCCTCGAAACAACAGCATTTTAAGTGTACTGGCCCTTTAAGAGGTGGACCTGGGAAGCTTACGGACCTTTAAAATTGGCAATACTTTAAGGTGACTGGCCTATGAAGAGGATGACCATGGAAGTGGACAGTCCTTAAAGATGCATTATTGTGTGTGGGTGGCCTTCTAAGAGACAACCCTGGGAATGGACAGACCTTTGGAAATGTCAATGTGGCTTATGAAGTGGAAAGCCACTTGAACATGTGACATGTTTTGCGGACTGGCCCTTTAAGAGGCAGACCCTAGAAGTGGACAAACCCTTGAAGAGGTGACAAATTTAGGGAATTATGTCCTTTAAGAGGTTGACCAGGGTTGTGTACAAACCCTCAAAACAACAGCATTTTAAGTGTACTGGCCCTTTAAGAGGTGGACCTGGGAAGCTTACGGACCTTTAAAATTGGCAATACTTTAAGGTGACTGGCCTATGAAGAGGATGACCATGGAAGTGGACAGTCCTTAAAGATGCATTATTGTGTGTGGGTGGCCTTCTAAGAGACAACCCTGGGAATGGACAGACCTTTGGAAATGTCAATGTGGCTTATGAAGTGGAAAGCCACTTGAACATGTGACATGTTTTGCGGACTGGCCCTTTAAGAGGCAGACCCTAGAAGTGGACAAACCCTTGAAGAGGTGACAAATTTAGGGAATTATGTCCTTTAAGAGGTTGACCAGGGTTGTGTACAAACCCTTGAAACAACAGCATTTTAAGTGTACTGGCCCTTTAAGAGGTGGACCTGGGAAGCTTACAGACCTTTAAAATTGGCAATACTTTAAGGTGACTGGCCTATGAAGAGGATGACCATGGAAGTGGACAGTCCTTAAAGATGCATTATTGTGTGTGGGTGGCCTTCTAAGAGACAACCCTGGGAATGGACAGACCTTTGGAAATGTCAATGTGGCTTATGAAGTGGAAAGCCACTTGAACATGTGACATGTTTTGCGGACTGGCCCTTTAAGAGGCAGACCGTAGAAGTGGACAAACCCTTGAAGAGGTGACAAATTTAGGGAATTATGTCCTTTAAGAGGTTGACCAGGGTTGTGTACAAACCCTCAAAACAACAGCATTTTAAGTGTACTGGCCCTTTAAGAGGTGGACCTGGGAAGCTTACGGACCTTTAAAATTGGCAATACTTTAAGGTGACTGGCCTATGAAGAGGATGACCATGGAAGTGGACAGTCCTTAAAGATGCATTATTGTGTGTGGGTGGCCTTCTAAGAGACAACCCTGGGAATGGACAGACCTTTGGAAATGTCAATGTGGCTTATGAAGTGGAAAGCCACTTGAACATGTGACATGTTTTGCGGACTGGCCCTTTAAGAGGCAGACCCTAGAAGTGGACAAACCCTTGAAGAGGTGACAAATTTAGGGAATTATGTCCTTTAAGAGGTTGACCAGGGTTGTGTACAAACCCTCAAAACAACAGCATTTTAAGTGTACTGGCCCTTTAAGAGGTGGACCTGGGAAGCTTACGGACCTTTAAAATTGGCAATACTTTAAGGTGACTGGCCTATGAAGAGGATGACCATGGAAGTGGACAGTCCTTAAAGATGCATTATTGTGTGTGGGTGGCCTTCTAAGAGACAACCCTGGGAATGGACAGACCTTTGGAAATGTCAATGTGGCTTATGAAGTGGAAAGCCACTTGAACATGTGACATGTTTTGCGGACTGGCCCTTTAAGAGGCAGACCCTAGAAGTGGACAAACCCTTGAAGAGGTGACAAATTTAGGGAATTATGTCCTTTAAGAGGTTGACCAGGGTTGTGTACAAACCCTCAAAACAACAGCATTTTAAGTGTACTGGCCCTTTAAGAGGTGGACCTGGGAAGCTTACGGACCTTTAAAATTGGCAATACTTTAAGGTGACTGGCCTATGAAGACGATGACCATGGAAGTGGACAGTCCTTAAAGATGCATTATTGTGTGTGGGTGGCCTTCTAAGAGACAACCCTGGGAATGGACAGACCTTTGGAAATGTCAATGTGGCTTATGAAGTGGAAAGCCACTTGAACATGTGACATGTTTTGCGGACTGGCCCTTTAAGAGGCAGACCCTAGAAGTGGACAAACCCTTGAAGAGGTGACAAATTTAGGGAATTATGTCCTTTAAGAGGTTGACCAGGGTTGTGTACAAACCCTTGAAACAACAGCATTTTAAGTGTACTGGCCCTTTAAGAGGTGGACCTGGGAAGCTTACAGACCTTTAAAATTGGCAATACTTTAAGGTGACTGGCCTATGAAGAGGATGACCATGGAAGTGGACAGTCCTTAAAGATGCATTATTGTGTGTGGGTGGCCTTCTAAGAGACAACCCTGGGAATGGACAGACCTTTGGAAATGTCAATGTGGCTTATGAAGTGGAAAGCCACTTGAACATGTGACATGTTTTGCGGACTGGCCCTTTAAGAGGCAGACCCTAGAAGTGGACAAACCCTTGAAGAGGTGACAAATTTAGGGAATTATGTCCTTTAAGAGGTTGACCAGGGTTGTGTACAAACCCTTGAAACAACAGCATTTTAAGTGTACTGGCCCTTTAAGAGGTGGACCTGGGAAGCTTACAGACCTTTAAAATTGGCAATACTTTAAGGTGACTGGCCTATGAAGAGGATGACCATGGAAGTGGACAGTCCTTAAAGATGCATTATTGTGTGTGGGTGGCCTTCTAAGAGACAACCCTGGGAATGGACAGACCTTTGGAAATGTCAATGTGGCTTATGAAGTGGAAAGCCACTTGAACATGTGACATGTTTTGCGGACTGGCCCTTTAAGAGGCAGACCCTAGAAGTGGACAAACCCTTGAAGAGGTGACAAAGTTAGGGAATTATGT
This sequence comes from Eleutherodactylus coqui, assembly GCF_035609145.1. Classification (NCBI taxonomy): domain Eukaryota; kingdom Metazoa; phylum Chordata; class Amphibia; order Anura; family Eleutherodactylidae; genus Eleutherodactylus; species Eleutherodactylus coqui. Next base: position 569,697 of record NW_027102418.1, read on the forward strand.
CCTTTAAGAGGTTGACCAGGGTTGTGTACAAACCCTTGAAACAACAGCATTTTAAGTGTACTGGCCCTTTAAGAGGTGGACCTGGGAAGCTTACAGACCTTTAAAATTGGCAATACTTTAAGGTGACTGGCCTATGAAGAGGATGACCATGGAAGTGGACAGTCCTTAAAGATGCATTATTGTGTGTGGGTGGCCTTCTAAGAGACAACCCTGGGAATGGACAGACCTTTGGAAATGTCAATGTGGCTTATGAAGTGGAAAGCCACTTGAACATGTGACATGTTTTGCGGACTGGCCCTTTAAGAGGCAGACCCTAGAAGTGGACAAACCCTTGAAGAGGTGACAAATTTAGGGAATTATGTCCTTTAAGAGGTTGACCAGGGTTGTGTACAAACCCTCAAAACAACAGCATTTCAAGTGTACTGGCCCTTTAAGAGGTGGACCTGGGAAGCTTACGGACCTTTAAAATTGGCAATACTTTAAGGTGACTGGCCTATGAAGAGGATGACCATGGAAGTGGACAGTCCTTAAAGATGCATTATTGTGTGTGGGTGGCCTTCTAAGAGACAACCCTGGGAATGGACAGACCTTTGGAAATGTCAATGTGGCTTATGAAGTGGAAAGCCACTTGAACATGTGACATGTTTTGCGGACTGGCCCTTTAAGAGGCAGACCCTAGAAGTGGACAAACCCTTGAAGAGGTGACAAATTTAGGGAATTATGTCCTTTAAGAGGTTGACCAGGGTTGTGTACAAACCCTCAAAACAACAGCATTTTAAGTGTACTGGCCCTTTAAGAGGTGGACCTGGGAAGCTTACGGACCTTTAAAATTGGCAATACTTTAAGGTGACTGGCCTATGAAGAGGATGACCATGGAAGTGGACAGTCCTTAAAGATGCATTATTGTGTGTGGGTGGCCTTCTAAGAGACAACCCTGGGAATGGACAGACCTTTGGAAATGTCAATGTGGCTTATGAAGTGGAAAGCCACTTGAACATGTGACATGTTTTGCGGACTGGCCCTTTAAGAGGCAGACCCTAGAAGTGGACAAACCCTTGAAGAGGTGACAAATTTAGGGAATTATGTCCTTTAAGAGGTTGACCAGGGTTGTGTACAAACCCTTGAAACAACAGCATTTTAAGTGTACTGGCCCTTTAAGAGGTGGACCTGGGAAGCTTACAGACCTTTAAAATTGGCAATACTTTAAGGTGACTGGCCTATGAAGAGGATGACCATGGAAGTGGACAGTCCTTAAAGATGCATTATTGTGTGTGGGTGGCCTTCTAAGAGACAACCCTGGGAATGGACAGACCTTTGGAAATGTCAATGTGGCTTATGAAGTGGAAAGCCACTTGAACATGTGACATGTTTTGCGGACTGGCCCTTTAAGAGGCAGACCCTAGAAGTGGACAAACCCTTGAAGAGGTGACAAATTTAGGGAATTATGTCCTTTAAGAGGTTGACCAGGGTTGTGTACAAACCCTCAAAACAACAGCATTTTAAGTGTACTGGCCCTTTAAGAGGTGGACCTGGGAAGCTTACGGACCTTTAAAATTGGCAATACTTTAAGGTGACTGGCCTATGAAGAGGATGACCATGGAAGTGGACAGTCCTTAAAGATGCATTATTGTGTGTGGGTGGCCTTCTAAGAGACAACCCTGGGAATGGACAGACCTTTGGAAATGTCAATGTGGCTTATGAAGTGGAAAGCCACTTGAACATGTGACATGTTTTGCGGACTGGCCCTTTAAGAGGCAGACCCTAGAAGTGGACAAACCCTTGAAGAGGTGACAAATTTAGGGAATTATGTCCTTTAAGAGGTTGACCAGGGTTGAGTACAAACCCTTGAAACAACAGCATTTTAAGTGTACTGGCCCTTTAAGAGGTGGACCTGGGAAGCTTACAGACCTTTAAAATTGGCAATACTTTAAGGTGACTGGCCTATGAAGAGGATGACCATGGAAGTGGACAGTCCTTAAAGATGCATTATTGTGTGTGGGTGGCCTTCTAAGAGACAACCCTGGGAATGGACAGACCTTTGGAAATGTCAATGTGGCTTATGAAGTGGAAAGCCACTTGAACATGTGACATGTTTTGCGGACTGGCCCTTTAAGAGGCAGACCCTAGAAGTGGACAAACCCTTGAAGAGGTGACAAATTTAGGGAATTATGTCCTTTAAGAGGTTGACCAGGGTTGTGTACAAACCCTCAAAACAACAGCATTTTAAGTGTACTGGCCCTTTAAGAGGTGGACCTGGGAAGCTTACGGACCTTTAAAATTGGCAATACTTTAAGGTGACTTGCCTATGAAGAGGATGACCATGGAAGTGGACAGTCCTTAAAGATGCATTATTGTGTGTGGGTGGCCTTCTAAGAGACAACCCTGGGAATGGACAGACCTTTGGAAATGTCAATGTGGCTTATGAAGTGGAAAGCCACTTGAACATGTGACATGTTTTGCGGACTGGCCCTTTAAGAGGCAGACCCTAGAAGTGGACAAACCCTTGAAGAGGTGACAAATTTAGGGAATTATGTCCTTTAAGAGGTTGACCAGGGTTGTGTACAAACCCTCAAAACAACAGCATTTTAAGTGTACTGGCCCTTTAAGAGGTGGACCTGGGAAGCTTACGGATCTTTAAAATTGGCAATACTTTAAGGTGACTGGCCTATGAAGACGATGACCATGGAAGTGGACAGTCCTTAAAGATGCATTATTGTGTGTGGGTGGCCTTCTAAGAGACAACCCTGGGAATGGACAGACCTTTGGAAATGTCAATGTGGCTTATGAAGTGGAAAGCCACTTGACCATGTGACATGTTTTGCGGACTGGCCCTTTAAGAGGCAGACCCTAGAAGTGGACAAACCCTTGAAGAGGTGACAAATTTAGGGAATTATGTCCTTTAAGAGGTTGACCAGGGTTGTGTACAAACCCTCGAAACAACAGCATTTTAAGTGTACTGGCCCTTTAAGAGGTGGACCTGGGAAGCTTACAGACCTTTAAAATTGGCAATACTTTAAGGTGACTGGCCTATGAAGAGGATGACCATGGAAGTGGACAGTCCTTAAAGATGCATTATTGTGTGTGGGTGGCCTTCTAAGAGACAACCCTGGGAATGGACAGACCTTTGGAAATGTCAATGTGGCTTATGAAGTGGAAAGCCACTTGAACATGTGACATGTTTTGCGGACTGGCCCTTTAAGAGGCAGACCCTAGAAGTGGACAAACCCTTGAAGAGGTGACAAATTTAGGGAATTATGTCCTTTAAGAGGTTGACCAGGGTTGTGTACAAACCCTCAAAACAACAGCATTTTAAGTGTACTGGCCCTTTAAGAGGTGGACCTGGGAAGCTTACGGACCTTTAAAATTGGCAATACTTTAAGGTGACTGGCCTATGAAGAGGATGACCATGGAAGTGGACAGTCCTTAAAGATGCATTATTGTGTGTGGGTGGCCTTCTAAGAGACAAGCCTGGGAATGGACAGACCTTTGGAAATGTCAATGTGGCTTATGAAGTGGAAAGCCACTTGAACATGTGACATGTTTTGCGGACTGGCCCTTTAAGAGGCAGACCCTAGAAGTGGACAAACCCTTGAAGAGGTGACAAATTTAGGGAATTATGTCCTTTAAGAGGTTGACCAGGGTTGTGTACAAACCCTTGAAACAACAGCATTTTAAGTGTACTGGCCCTTTAAGAGGTGGACCTGGGAAGCTTACAGACCTTTAAAATTGGCAATACTTTAAGGTGACTGGCCTATGAAGAGGATGACCATGGAAGTGGACAGTCCTTAAAGATGCATTATTGTGTGTGGGTGGCCTTCTAAGAGACAACCCTGGGAATGGACAGACCTTTGGAAATGTCAATGTGGCTTATGAAGTGGAAAGCCACTTGAACATGTGACATGTTTTGCGGACTGGCCCTTTAAGAGGCAGACCCTAGAAGTGGACAAACCCTTGAAGAGGTGACAAATTTAGGGAATTATGTCCTTTAAGAGGTTGACCAGGGTTGTGTACAAACCCTCAAAACAACAGCATTTTAAGTGTACTGGCCCTTTAAGAGGTGGACCGGGGAAGCTTACGGACCTTTAAAATTGGCAATACTTTAAGGTGACTGGCCTATGAAGAGGATGACCATGGAAGTGGACAGTCCTTAAAGATGCATTATTGTGTGTGGGTGGCCTTCTAAGAGACAAGCCTGGGAATGGACAGACCTTTGGAAATGTCAATGTGGCTTATGAAGTGGAAAGCCACTTGAACATGTGACATGTTTTGCGGACTGGCCCTTTAAGAGGCAGACCCTAGAAGTGGACAAACCCTTGAAGAGGTGACAAATTTAGGGAATTATGTCCTTTAAGAGGTTGACCAGGGTTGTGTACAAACCCTTGAAACAACAGCATTTTAAGTGTACTGGCCCTTTAAGAGGTGGACCTGGGAAGCTTACAGACCTTTAAAATTGGCAATACTTTAAGGTGACTGGCCTATGAAGAGGATGACCATGGAAGTGGACAGTCCTTAAAGATGCATTATTGTGTGTGGGTGGCCTTCTAAGAGACAACCCTGGGAATGGACAGACCTTTGGAAATGTCAATGTGGCTTATGAAGTGGAAAGCCACTTGAACATGTGACATGTTTTGCGGACTGGCCCTTTAAGAGGCAGACCCTAGAAGTGGACAAACCCTTGAAGAGGTGACAAATTTAGGGAATTATGTCCTTTAAGAGGTTGACCAGGGTTGTGTACAAACCCTCAAAACAACAGCATTTTAAGTGTACTGGCCCTTTAAGAGGTGGACCTGGGAAGCTTACGGACCTTTAAAATTGGCAATACTTTAAGGTGACTGGCCTATGAAGAGGATGACCATGGAAGTGGACAGTCCTTAAAGATGCATTATTGTGTGTGGGTGGCCTTCTAAGAGACAACCCTGGGAATGGACAGACCTTTGGAAATGTCAATGTGGCTTATGAAGTGGAAAGCCACTTGAACATGTGACATGTTTTGCGGACTGGCCCTTTAAGAGGCAGACCCTAGAAGTGGACAAACCCTTGAAGAGGTGACAAATTTAGGGAATTATGTCCTTTAAGAGGTTGACCAGGGTTGTGTACAAACCCTCAAAACAACAGCATTTTAAGTGTACTGGCCCTTTAAGAGGTGGACCTGGGAAGCTTACGGACCTTTAAAATTGGCAATACTTTAAGGTGACTGGCCTATGAAGAGGATGACCATGGAAGTGGACAGTCCTTAAAGATGCATTATTGTGTGTGGGTGGCCTTCTAAGAGACAACCCTGGGAATGGACAGACCTTTGGAAATGTCAATGTGGCTTATGAAGTGGAAAGCCACTTGAACATGTGACATGTTTTGATGACTGGCCCTTTAAGAGGCAGACCCTAGAAGTGGACAAACCCTTGAAGAGGTGACAAATTTAGGGAATTATGTCCTTTAAGAGGTTGACCAGGGTTGTGTACAAACCCTTGAAACAACAGCATTTTAAGTGTACTGGCCCTTTAAGAGGTGGACCTGGGAAGCTTACAGACCTTTAAAATTGGCAATACTTTAAGGTGACTGGCCTATGAAGAGGATGACCATGGAAGTGGACAGTCCTTAAAGATGCATTATTGTGTGTGGGTGGCCTTCTAAGAGACAACCCTGGGAATGGACAGACCTTTGGAAATGTCAATGTGGCTTATGAAGTGGAAAGCCACTTGAACATGTGACATGTTTTGATGACTGGCCCTTTAAGAGGCAGACCCTAGAAGTGGACAAACCCTTGAAGAGGTGACAAATTTAGGGAATTATGTGCTTTAAGAGGTTGACCAGGGTTGTGTACAAACCCTTGAAACAACAGCATTTTAAGTGTACTGGCCCTTTAAGAGGTGGACCTGGGAAGCTTACAGACCTTTAAAATTGGCAATACTTTAAGGTGACTGGCCTATGAAGAGGATGACCATGGAAGTGGACAGTCCTTAAAGATGCATTATTGTGTGTGGGTGGCCTTCTAAGAGACAACCCTGGGAATGGACAGACCTTTGGAAATGTCAATGTGGCTTATGAAGTGGAAAGCCACTTGAACATGTGACATGTTTTGCGGACTGGCCCTTTAAGAGGCAGACCCTAGAAGTGGACAAACCCTTGAAGAGGTGACAAATTTAGGGAATTATGTCCTTTAAGAGGTTGACCAGGGTTGAGTACAAACCCTTGAAACAACAGCATTTTAAGTGTACTGGCCCTTTAAGAGGTGGACCTGGGAAGCTTACAGACCTTTAAAATTGGCAGTACTTTAAGGTGACTGGCCTATGAAGAGGATGACCATGGAAGTGGACAGTCCTTAAAGATGCATTATTGTGTGTGGGTGGCCTTCTAAGAGACAACCCTGGGAATGGACAGACCTTTGGAAATGTCAATGTGGCTTATGAAGTGGAAAGCCACTTGAACATGTGACATGTTTTGCGGACTGGCCCTTTAAGAGGCAGACCCTAGAAGTGGACAAACCCTTGAAGAGGTGACAAATTTAGGGAATTATGTCCTTTAAGAGGTTGACCAGGGTTGTGTACAAACCCTCAAAACAACAGCATTTTAAGTGTACTGGCCCTTTAAGAGGTGGACCTGGGAAGCTTACGGACCTTTAAAATTGGCAATACTTTAAGGTGACTGGCCTATGAAGACGATGACCATGGAAGTGGACAGTCCTTAAAGATGCATTATTGTGTGTGGGTGGCCTTCTAAGAGACAACCCTGGGAATGGACAGACCTTTGGAAATGTCAATGTGGCTTATGAAGTGGAAAGCCACTTGAACATGTGACATGTTTTGCGGACTGGCCCTTTAAGAGGCAGACCCTAGAAGTGGACAAACCCTTGAAGAGGTGACAAATTTAGGGAATTATGTCCTTTAAGAGGTTGACCAGGGTTGTGTACAAACCCTCAAAACAACAGCATTTTAAGTGTACTGGCCCTTTAAGAGGTGGACCGGGGAAGCTTACGGACCTTTAAAATTGGCAATACTTTAAGGTGACTGGCCTATGAAGAGGATGACCATGGAAGTGGACAGTCCTTAAAGATGCATTATTGTGTGTGGGTGGCCTTCTAAGAGACAAGCCTGGGAATGGACAGACCTTTGGAAATGTCAATGTGGCTTATGAAGTGGAAAGCCACTTGAACATGTGACATGTTTTGCGGACTGGCCCTTTAAGAGGCAGACCCTAGAAGTGGACAAACCCTTGAAGAGGTGACAAATTTAGGGAATTATGTCCTTTAAGAGGTTGACCAGGGTTGTGTACAAACCCTTGAAACAACAGCATTTTAAGTGTACTGGCCCTTTAAGAGGTGGACCTGGGAAGCTTACAGACCTTTAAAATTGGCAATACTTTAAGGTGACTGGCCTATGAAGAGGATGACCATGGAAGTGGACAGTCCTTAAAGATGCATTATTGTGTGTGGGTGGCCTTCTAAGAGACAACCCTGGGAATGGACAGACCTTTGGAAATGTCAATGTGGCTTATGAACTGGAAAGCCACTTGAACATGTGACATGTTTTGCGGACTGGCCCCTTAAGAGGCAGACCCTAGAAGTGGACAAACCCTTGAAGAGGTGACAAATTTAGGGAATTATGTCCTTTAAGAGGTTGACCAGGGTTGTGTACAAACCCTCAAAACAACAGCATTTTAAGTGTACTGGCCCTTTAAGAGGTGGACCTGGGAAGCTTACGGACCTTTAAAATTGGCAATACTTTAAGGTGACTGGCCTATGAAGAGGATGACCATGGAAGTGGACAGTCCTTAAAGATGCATTATTGTGTGTGGGTGGCCTTCTAAGAGACAACCCTGGGAATGGACAGACCTTTGGAAATGTCAATGTGGCTTATGAAGTGGAAAGCCACTTGAACATGTGACATGTTTTGCGGACTGGCCCTTTAAGAGGCAGACCCTAGAAGTGGACAAACCCTTGAAGAGGTGACAAATTTAGGGAATTATGTCCTTTAAGAGGTTGACCAGGGTTGTGTACAAACCCTCAAAACAACAGCATTTTAAGTGTACTGGCCCTTTAAGAGGTGGACCTGGGAAGCTTACGGACCTTTAAAATTGGCAATACTTTAAGGTGACTGGCCTATGAAGAGGATGACCATGGAAGTGGACAGTCCTTAAAGATGCATTATTGTGTGTGGGTGGCCTTCTAAGAGACAACCCTGGGAATGGACAGACCTTTGGAAATGTCAATGTGGCTTATGAAGTGGAAAGCCACTTGAACATGTGACATGTTTTGCGGACTGGCCCTTTAAGAGGCAGACCCTAGAAGTGGACAAACCCTTGAAGAGGTGACAAATTTAGGGAATTATGTCCTTTAAGAGGTTGACCAGGGTTGAGTACAAACCCTTGAAACAACAGCATTTTAAGTGTACTGGCCCTTTAAGAGGTGGACCTGGGAAGCTTACAGACCTTTAAAATTGGCAATACTTTAAGGTGACTGGCCTATGAAGAGGATGACCATGGAAGTGGACAGTCCTTAAAGATGCATTATTGTGTGTGGGTGGCCTTCTAAGAGACAACCCTGGGAATGGACAGACCTTTGGAAATGTCAATGTGGCTTATGAAGTGGAAAGCCACTTGAACATGTGACATGTTTTGCGGACTGGCCCTTTAAGAGGCAGACCCTAGAAGTGGACAAACCCTTGAAGAGGTGACAAATTTAGGGAATTATGTCCTTTAAGAGGTTGACCAGGGTTGTGTACAAACCCTCAAAACAACAGCATTTTAAGTGTACTGGCCCTTTAAGAGGTGGACCTGGGAAGCTTACGGACCTTTAAAATTGGCAATACTTTAAGGTGACTTGCCTATGAAGAGGATGACCATGGAAGTGGACAGTCCTTAAAGATGCATTATTGTGTGTGGGTGGCCTTCTAAGAGACAACCCTGGGAATGGACAGACCTTTGGAAATGTCAATGTGGCTTATGAAGTGGAAAGCCACTTGAACATGTGACATGTTTTGCGGACTGGCCCTTTAAGAGGCAGACCCTAGAAGTGGACAAACCCTTGAAGAGGTGACAAATTTAGGGAATTATGTCCTTTAAGAGGTTGACCAGGGTTGTGTACAAACCCTCAAAACAACAGCATTTTAAGTGTACTGGCCCTTTAAGAGGTGGACCTGGGAAGCTTACGGATCTTTAAAATTGGCAATACTTTAAGGTGACTGGCCTATGAAGACGATGACCATGGAAGTGGACAGTCCTTAAAGATGCATTATTGTGTGTGGGTGGCCTTCTAAGAGACAACCCTGGGAATGGACAGACCTTTGGAAATGTCAATGTGGCTTATGAAGTGGAAAGCCACTTGACCATGTGACATGTTTTGCGGACTGGCCCTTTAAGAGGCAGACCCTAGAAGTGGACAAACCCTTGAAGAGGTGACAAATTTAGGGAATTATGTCCTTTAAGAGGTTGACCAGGGTTGTGTACAAACCCTCGAAACAACAGCATTTTAAGTGTACTGGCCCTTTAAGAGGTGGACCTGGGAAGCTTACAGACCTTTAAAATTGGCAATACTTTAAGGTGACTGGCCTATGAAGAGGATGACCATGGAAGTGGACAGTCCTTAAAGATGCATTATTGTGTGTGGGTGGCCTTCTAAGAGACAACCCTGGGAATGGACAGACCTTTGGAAATGTCAATGTGGCTTATGAAGTGGAAAGCCACTTGAACATGTGACATGTTTTGCGGACTGGCCCTTTAAGAGGCAGACCCTAGAAGTGGACAAACCCTTGAAGAGGTGACAAATTTAGGGAATTATGTCCTTTAAGAGGTTGACCAGGGTTGTGTACAAACCCTCAAAACAACAGCATTTTAAGTGTACTGGCCCTTTAAGAGGTGGACCTGGGAAGCTTACGGACCTTTAAAATTGGCAATACTTTAAGGTGACTGGCCTATGAAGAGGATGACCATGGAAGTGGACAGTCCTTAAAGATGCATTATTGTGTGTGGGTGGCCTTCTAAGAGACAAGCCTGGGAATGGACAGACCTTTGGAAATGTCAATGTGGCTTATGAAGTGGAAAGCCACTTGAACATGTGACATGTTTTGCGGACTGGCCCTTTAAGAGGCAGACCCTAGAAGTGGACAAACCCTTGAAGAGGTGACAAATTTAGGGAATTATGTCCTTTAAGAGGTTGACCAGGGTTGTGTACAAACCCTTGAAACAACAGCATTTTAAGTGTACTGGCCCTTTAAGAGGTGGACCTGGGAAGCTTACAGACCTTTAAAATTGGCAATACTTTAAGGTGACTGGCCTATGAAGAGGATGACCATGGAAGTGGACAGTCCTTAAAGATGCATTATTGTGTGTGGGTGGCCTTCTAAGAGACAACCCTGGGAATGGACAGACCTTTGGAAATGTCAATGTGGCTTATGAAGTGGAAAGCCACTTGAACATGTGACATGTTTTGCGGACTGGCCCTTTAAGAGGCAGACCCTAGAAGTGGACAAACCCTTGAAGAGGTGACAAATTTAGGGAATTATGTCCTTTAAGAGGTTGACCAGGGTTGTGTACAAACCCTCAAAACAACAGCATTTTAAGTGTACTGGCCCTTTAAGAGGTGGACCGGGGAAGCTTACGGACCTTTAAAATTGGCAATACTTTAAGGTGACTGGCCTATGAAGAGGATGACCATGGAAGTGGACAGTCCTTAAAGATGCATTATTGTGTGTGGGTGGCCTTCTAAGAGACAAGCCTGGGAATGGACAGACCTTTGGAAATGTCAATGTGGCTTATGAAGTGGAAAGCCACTTGAACATGTGACATGTTTTGCGGACTGGCCCTTTAAGAGGCAGACCCTAGAAGTGGACAAACCCTTGAAGAGGTGACAAATTTAGGGAATTATGTCCTTTAAGAGGTTGACCAGGGTTGTGTACAAACCCTTGAAACAACAGCATTTTAAGTGTACTGGCCCTTTAAGAGGTGGACCTGGGAAGCTTACAGACCTTTAAAATTGGCAATACTTTAAGGTGACTGGCCTATGAAGAGGATGACCATGGAAGTGGACAGTCCTTAAAGATGCATTATTGTGTGTGGGTGGCCTTCTAAGAGACAACCCTGGGAATGGACAGACCTTTGGAAATGTCAATGTGGCTTATGAAGTGGAAAGCCACTTGAACATGTGACATGTTTTGCGGACTGGCCCTTTAAGAGGCAGACCCTAGAAGTGGACAAACCCTTGAAGAGGTGACAAATTTAGGGAATTATGTCCTTTAAGAGGTTGACCAGGGTTGTGTACAAACCCTCAAAACAACAGCATTTTAAGTGTACTGGCCCTTTAAGAGGTGGACCTGGGAAGCTTACGGACCTTTAAAATTGGCAATACTTTAAGGTGACTGGCCTATGAAGAGGATGACCATGGAAGTGGACAGTCCTTAAAGATGCATTATTGTGTGTGGGTGGCCTTCTAAGAGACAACCCTGGGAATGGACAGACCTTTGGAAATGTCAATGTGGCTTATGAAGTGGAAAGCCACTTGAACATGTGACATGTTTTGCGGACTGGCCCTTTAAGAGGCAGACCCTAGAAGTGGACAAACCCTTGAAGAGGTGACAAATTTAGGGAATTATGTCCTTTAAGA